>NW_017212409.1:0-16641 GCF_001704415.2 Capra hircus
AAAATACTACAACACAGTAACAAAACATACAGATTAATGTACATTATGAACATAGATATAAAAAATCTTTACATTTTTAGAAATTAAATGTAACCAAAAATGAAAGATGATCTACCATGGCCAAATGAAATTTGTAGCAGGAATGCAAGGTTAGTTTAATATTTAAAATCAGTGTAATTTACCATCTTAAGAGAATAAAGGAGAAAAGCCAAGTGAATATCTCAAATATGTGTAAAGTGACTGACAAAGTTTAACATCCCTTGCCAAAAAAAAAAAAAAAAAAAATCTCTCAGGAAGGTAGCAATTGGAAGGATTTCCTTTGTCCCAGAGCAAAGCAGGGCTGTGGAGTTTATCACAAATTTCAAGAGATTGTGCCTTGAGACATAAAACTTTTAAACTGTTGTGCATCTTGTCCTTGCATGTGAGAGAAGATCACTCACAGATAGCTGTGTGGTTGGCCAAAGGACTCAAACAGAAGACAAGGCCTGATGGGGTTATGCTGACAATTGTTGATCTCTATCCTACATCTGAGAATAGCAGAGAAGAGGTGGCCAGTGGGTGTCTTATGAGTTGAACCAATTCAGACCTCCTACTGTGCACTGCATGTGCTCATTAGAGGTGTGCCATGGTGCTGAGTCCCCTGAAGACTATAAAAATGGTCACTCACGGTGCCTACATGAAGATGAGGCACCACCGTCTCTCTGGAATCAGACAGAGTTCAAATCCTGGCTTTCTCTGCTACCATGCGTGTGACCTGAGGAAAGTTCTAAGGGTTAAATGCTGTTTTAATTTGTAAACTATACAAAAAGAATTGAAGAGAACCTGACTACCTGGAAAGGATGTTGTGGGGTGTCGCATCTGGTCAGGTCAGGTCTGGGTGCTATAGCCCCAGCTCAGAAAGCTCCCAGGCTGGGGATGCGAGGGATTTGTGGCTTTCCAGGGTGACCATGGAGGTCTAGAGAGGTCCCAGGAAGGGGTGGTATCTGGTAGCCCTGAGCTACTAGCATGAGACTGGGAGGGTATGGAGGTAAACTGTGTGGTTAGTGGTGGCCACCTGAAAGGAAGAGACCGGGGTTAATTGCACCCCATGCTGCTTGGTCACTCCTTCCCCATCTTAGCACGTGCCCTGCTGCAGCCATCCTGGCCACGTGGGTGCACCAGTATCCACAGGAAACAGAGCCCACCCCTGTCTTGTCCATCACTGTATCTCTTACACTGACCTCAAGTAACCCAGGCCCCACTTTGGCAAGATCCAGGTTGCTCCAGCACTTGGCTCTACACAGACTCTGCCTTCCTGTGACTCACAGAGAAAAGGCCGAAGACCTAGAGGCAGTGACTACTGCAGCTACTACTGTCCCAGGTCAAGTGCTGAGGAGGCTGAAGATCCTGTGCCCTGGTGGTCCCCGTTCTACTGGCATCAAGCATCAGCAGTCCTGAGCAGTCCCCACTTAGCACAGGGGGCATCTGGTGCCAAACAACTGCAACCAGGCATGGGAATCTCAAAGGGACAAGGGAAGGCCACTGGGTCCTGCCCTTCGCCTCTGGCACCTTTTCCCCGTCCTCTGCTGGCATGACCCCACTCAGTTACCCATTCCAATGCTGTGTCACAGCATCAAGGCAAACGTTGCATGGTTTGCCTTGGTAGGGAAAGTATCTAGCAGGCAGCTCCCAAACTGAGTCCTGCACTCCCAGGATCAGACAGCAAACACAGTGCTTTCCAAGAGTAACGTTCTTAGCATGGTTCTGCCCCTCCGCCTTGTAAACTCCTGTTCCAGACTAGCTGTCACCCAGCTGACCATGTTCCTCCCTCACTTACACTGGCCAGCCACTCATTGCTTCATCACTTCCTCCGCTGGAGTCAGCCATTCTGCAGACTCAGCCTGCTCTGGGATTGGATGTAACCGACAAGGGCACCGCTCTCCTCTTCCAGGCTTTTATCTCCTGGTTGCCCCCAGGATCCAGTGCCAGCTCCCTCCCATTTGACCAGGCCCAACCCAGTGTGGCAACAGGTTCTAGCCTCTACCAGTTCACCTGCATTTCCGCCAGGACCCCTGCCCCCAACTTTGAACCTTTCCTTTAGCTCAGGAGTCACCTCGTTCACATCTGAAGTCCCTGACAGGCTACAGCAGGGAGTCCCTCTCCCCATTGGCTCTGACTTTACTAGCCTATCCATCACTGCTTTTGCAGTTGCTCTTCCAGCAGACAAGGAGTTAGCCAACTGGGCATCTGAGCCCACCTTTGACTCTGATGAAATTGGTATGGCTACAATGCCCCCTTCCCAGGCTCCTCCTGACAGACTGCCCCCTGAACAGTTTTGATATCATTTCCCCTTTAGGAAACATGGAAATCCCAGTACAAGTTCAAAATTTAACCTCTACTGCAGCTCAGGTACCCCATGGGGACTTAACTCAGTTTTTGCATATATGACATCCCTATGTTCCACCTGTGGCATCACTGTCAACACCCAACCAGCCTTTGCTGGTACATCTGGTGTTTTTCCCCATTTGCCCACCTGCTACTTCTTGCCCCAAGCCATCAGCAGGATGCCCAGCACCAGGCACAGCTCACCTTTAGTTAACACCACTCCAGATTCAAATCTATTCATGGCACATACAGCTCTTTTGGATAACAACAGCTCAGGGGTCAGTGTGTTTGCCACAGGCCCCAGCTCCATGTCTGAAGCTCCATGTCAGCTTTAGGACAGAGCTGAGCACCACCACTCTTGTTGGGGGAGGCTTAGGACCTGAACACCAGGGTTCTGCCAGCCTATATGCCTCTGTTACAATTAGAGAGGCCAGCACTACTGAAAGCAAAACTTTCCTGGGAGACACTCTTCTTTTTGGCCTAAAGTCAGACCACCTGGGACTCACCCAGCCAAAGCACACCTGTTCTTGTTAGAGGAGATAGCATCACTGAGAAGGAGCATGTATCAGCCTCCTTCCTGTGTTCAAGTTACCCAGAAACCACACAGCCAAAGTACATCAGTTGCAGTGGGTGGGGTCAGCACTTTGCCTGTATTTGGAGGCCCTACATTTCCCTACAATAACACCCGGGTTCCACTTGTCCAGAACACAAGCGTTGCAATGGAAGAGGCCAGGACAGTAACTGTGATGCAGTCAGCCTTCTCTTGCTGTGTCTGGTCAGAGTGCTTGGGACCCACAGGGCCAGAGCAAACCTGTTCCTCCTGGAGAAGCCTGCACCACTGAGAAGAAACACATACCCAGAGGTACTTCTCTTCATGCCTTCTGTCAGATATCTCAGGGCCAATAGCCACGGAATATCCATTGCAATGTGAGGGGCTGGCGCCACATCTGTAGCTGAAGAAACCACTGTCCCTGAATACAGTCAGAGCATGTGGGGTGCATGAGTCCAGGGTATAGGCGGTGCAATGGAAGGAGACAGCACCATACCTGCATTTGGACACACTTCTAGTTCCACCATCATTCAGAGCTGTAGCGGAGGGGTGGTGGGAGAGGGTGGTATACTCCTGACCAGAGCATATCTGTTGCAATCAGATGGGACAACATCATACACCTTCAGAAAGACACCTCTAGTCTTGCCCTCAGTCAGAACACCAGGGGTCTATCCAGCCAGGGTACCCCCTTTGACTTTGTAGGAGCTGAAATCACTGAGAAGATACCAATTTCAGGCATTTTTTTCACCTACTTCTGACCAGATCAAATGTGCCTCTTTGGTGGATCCAGCAAGCAGTCGCTTTGCCTATGGGGCATCTTAATCACCTACCCAGGGATCTCTGGGAACAGAAGTGTGGTGGACAAAGCCATTTCTTCTTGTGCAAGAACTAGGATCTCCGCAACTAGGAAGTGAAAGTTTCCTCTAGAATGGCAGGTGAACTCTGTGCCCCATAAATGGATCTTGCTTTGCGGGAACAGTCTCAGTCCTTCTGCTGCTGCTGCTAAGTTGCTTCATTCGGGTCCAACTCTGTGCGACCCCATAGACAGCAGCCCACCAGGCTCCCTATCCCTGGGATTCTCCAGGAAAGAACCTGGAGTGGGTTCAGTCCTTCTAGTTATGTCAAACAAATTTAACCTGTTCTGTGTTCTCCGAGAACCAGCTAGAGGCCAGACATCTCAGGGTGATGTCTGTGTCTGTATCAAAGGTTTGTGGATCCAGGTGTACTGATTACAAGTTAGCACACTGGCTTGAGAAGTTCCACTCTAGAAAGAAGAGACAGATCTGTATGTATCAACTACGCAACAATGGTTTCAACTGTTAGCCTGGAAGACTTCAGCTCTAGGTCAGTTTGCCTCTGGTCTTGGAACTGACAGGACAGCCATTGCTACCTACAACTATCCCCCTCTCCTCTTACCCTTGGCTTCAATGGGTTGTTATCTTTCTTTCCCAGATATAATGTTATACATAAATTGTTCTTGTTAATTGGTTCTCAGCTCAGGTGTTCTTGCTCTTTTTTAAAAATTGGAGTATAATTGCTTTACAAGGTTGTGTTGGTTTCTGCTGTACAACAATGTGAATCAGTTATATGTATTCATATATATCCGGGGTTCCCTAGTGGCTCAGATGGTAAAGAATCTGCCTGCAGTGATGCTGTGCTAGACCCCATACCTACCTGATGTGTGTCTCCTGTCCAAGTACCTGGGAGAAGATCACTCACAGAGTTGGCTGCATGTCTTAATTAGAAAAAAAAAAAATGCCTGATGGTACTATGCTGACAGCTGTTGGCCTCTGCAAATGTGAAGGTAAAAAAGAGAAATAAAAGGCATGGAGATTAAAGCATGAGTGAAACTAGCTTCATTCATAGAAAAAAATTGTTGGGTTTGTAGAAAATCCTAAGAAATCCACAAAGAAACTACAGAAGTGAGGTGATTTTAGCAAGGTCTCAGTATACAAGATCATACACATGTCTGGCTCAGACAATAAAGAATCCACCTGCAATGCGGGAGACTGGGGTTCCATCCCTGGGTTGGGAAGATCCCCTGGAGAAGGGCATGGCAACCCACTCCAGTATTCCAGCCTGGAGAATCCCCATGGACAGAGGAGCCTGATGGGCTACAGTCCGTGGGGTCGCAAAGAGTCGAACACGACTGAGTAGCTAAACAACAACCATGGAAGAGCTATAGACAGAAAACTATGAAACAGTGGTTGCAAACTTTTTTCTTAAAAGGCCAGATAGTAAGTATTATAGGCTTCATGGGTCACATGTTCTCTGTCACATAATCTCCTCTCTGTGTGTATTAAAACTCTTTCAAATTTTGACACGATCCTTAGCTCTTATCAAAACAGGCTATGTGTTGAATTGGCCCAGTGGCCTTGGTGTGAGCCCCTAGTACAAAATGTTGCTGAGAGGAAAGATAAAAGACCTAAATATATGGAGACATATACCATCCTTGTGCCCCAGAAAAGTTAATATTGATAAGTTGCCAATTTTGACAAAGACTCTGAAATCTAGTCTATGGAATTATTGCAAGAAATATTGGTGCCCTTGGGACATAAGGGTTTTTAAGACAAGTAGATCGTGTACCTACCTAACGTGCATCTCCTGGAAGAAGATAACTCCCAGACAGCTGTGTGATTTCCTGCAAGAGTCAATTAGAAGAAATAATTTGCCATGGAGAGGCGCTGACAATTGGTAGTCCCTCACTACATCATCTGAGGAGACTGAGGCCCAGTGTAGCCAATGGTTCACTCACAAGTTGAACCAAATTTGACCTCCTAGTGGGTAGTGCATGTGCTTGTTACAGGTGAATCATAGTGCTAAGCATCCAAAGGACTACTTAAAAAATAATATATGGGATATCCCCAGCAGTCCAGTAGTTATGACTCTGCCTTCCAATGCAGGGTGTACGTGTTCAATCCCTGGTCAGCGAATTAAGATCCACCATGCCTCACAGTCCAACCAAAAATAAATAAGTCTCAGAAAAGTATTTTAAAAAGTGAAAAGTAATACATGACATGTACATGACTAGGAGGCACCCTAGTCTGATGGTTGGTATTATGATCTATAGAATTAGTCAGCTTCCTACCAGGGTTACTGCCATCTATGTGAGCTGAAGAAAGTTCTAGGATTTAAATAGTTTTATCCAATTTGTAAAAATAAGAGACCCTGCCCTCCAGGAAGGGCTGGTGTGGAGGGCGGCATCGCGGCAGGTCAGAGTACCTGGTTCCTACCTCAGAAACCATCCCAGCCCAGCTGATGCTACTCTAGGCTGGCACCTTTCCAGGGTGGCCACATAGGTGCTCACCTTCAGGGTTTGGAGGGGCACTGCAGAGGTTCCTAGGGCTTCCCTGGTGGGGAAAGACTGTAAAGAATCCGCCTGCAATACAGGAGACTCAGGTTCGATCCCTGGGTGGGGAAGATCCCCAGAGAAGGAAATGGCTACCCACTCCAGTATTCTTGCCTGGAGAATTCCATGCACAGAGAGGAGCCTGGCTGGCTACTGGTCCATAGCGCGGCAA
This sequence comes from Capra hircus, assembly GCF_001704415.2. Lineage (NCBI taxonomy): Eukaryota > Metazoa > Chordata > Mammalia > Artiodactyla > Bovidae > Capra > Capra hircus. Next base: position 6,436 of record NW_017212409.1, read on the forward strand.
AGAGCCAGACATGACTGAGTGACTAACATATACATACAGAGGTTCCTAGAGGTTGGTGTCCTGAGCCGCAAGCTACCTGCATGTGGGTGGGGGGCAAGCTTGGGGGCGGTGTGTGGGATGTTGACATAAACTGGGGTTTTCTGTGGCTGTTGACTGCAATGAGGAGGCTAGGGGGCGGGGGGGGGGGGGTCTCTCGCCCGGTGCTACTCTGTCCAGCGTCTCTCAACGCCTGAGCACTTGCTCTGCGGCAGCCTCCCCTGCCCCCTGCTTTCATCAGTCGAAGGGAGACAACGCGGCCCTTTCCCCCTCCCCATCCGGGCACCCATACCCAGCCCTCCCCGTGAGCCTGGTCCCCGACTCCAGGAGGGTCTGGGCGGCTCCACGACTAGCTCGGAGCTGACACTGCCCCCCAGCTACCCGGAGGGAAAGAGCTGCAAGATCCAGAGGCAGTGATGCGCCTGGCCAATCGCTGAGGCTGCGAACCCCGGGCCCCGGTAGGTGGGCGGGCCCAGTTCTGCTGGCGTCGGAGCATCCACAGTCCTGAACAGTCCCCACATAGCGCCGGGGCACATCTAGTGCCAGAGACCTGCAAGCACCTACTGGAACTCTGACGCGACGGAGAGTCCCTCTGGGGCCGTTGGGTCTCACCGTTTGCCCTTTGCCATCTTTTCTGCGAGCCCATGGCTCTTGCGCGCTCGGCTCGCGCGCCGCTGTCACGCTTTCCAGTGGTGTCTCATAAGCACTGGGCGCGTGCCTCGCCGCGAAGGGGTCTGAAGCTAGGAAACCTCTCACAGTTCTTTATTCCACTCCAAGGATTTGCCGGCAGCCACAGTGCTCTTCAGGGCAATTTCTTTAGCCAGCCTCGCTCCCCGCCTCCCCTCACTGCTCACCGGTGTTTTCGCATCTGGCCTGGATCAACCCCCCTACCCCCACCGCGTCCCTGTCTCTCACCTCGGCTCTGCTTGCAGATTCATCTACAGCAATTTCAGGTCTTCACCTCTTCGTGTTTAATCGCCCCTAGGAGGCCGTGTCCGATTCCACAGCCTCAGCGCTCCTCCGTGGGGCGCTTACCTCCGGGTCCGGACTCTCAGAAGAAGCAGCCGCTGTCTACTTGCACCACCCACATGTTCAGTCACATGGGAGGGATAAAGATCCTTCCAGAAAGGCGCAAATCCTCTCCTGTTTGCCACCTGAGCCCGTGAAGTCTTTGCAATCCAGTTACCCTTCCAGACCTTGTCCAAATGAGACTGACTGACCTGAGAGCCCAGGGATGGGGGCGGGGGGGGGGGGGGGGGAAGAGGTATATAAGGAGGAGAATGAAAAATGACAGAGAAGCTTGGTGAGAGAAGCGTTCCCGCCCCAAAGCAGGAGGAGTACCATTAGCATCTAAGGCCTTGGAGACTGGAGACCATTTCTCTCTGGTAGAGTCCTGCACCTCCTAAGAGAAACCTCCATTCCCAGCGCCCAGAAGACACTGAGTAAGAGAGTGAAAATATCTTCTCTGAGCTCATCACCAAAGGTCATACCATCCCTAGCTCTTATAGCCCTGCTGGAGGCTTGCCCTCTTCTTTAGAGGACTGATCTTGAGACAGGCTAGGACCTGGGACTCTTTGCTGAAATGCTTGAGCTTAGACACAGCTCTCTTCAAGCAACAAAATACAAAGAAACAGTATGGGACTAAAAACAACTTCATGCGTGCACCTTTGGGACAAATTCGTGGCAAAAGATAAAAAGAGAGCCAAGAAAATTCACCACTTTTGAAGAGCCTGGAACAAAAGCAGGGAGTCGGTAGCAAAAAGTATTAGTTGCTCAGTCGTGTCCTTTGCGACCCCATGGACTGCAGCCTACCACGCTCCTCTGTCCGTGGAATTCTCTAGGCAAGAATACCGGAGTGGGTAGCCATTCCTTTCTCTAGAGAATCTTCCCCACCCAAGGACTGAACCCAGGTCCCCCGCACCCCATATAAGGAACAAATTCAGGGAGCAAGCAAGCAAGGGGACCTGCTGTTTGTTCTCACTCCACTCTGCTACAGTGGTAGCCCAGTAAAGCCTTGCCTGAATTACTTGTCTGGCCTCTAGTCAATTTCTGTTGGTTGAAGAAGGCCAAGAACCCTAGTCAGTAACAATCTGGATGTAGCAAGGTTGTTTGGCCTGCCCTCAGCCTCCCAGGTGGCTCAGTGGTAAAGACTCTGCCTGCAACCCAGGATACTCGGGAGATGCTTTTTCAATTCCTGTGTCGGGAAGATTCCCTGGAGAAGGGAAGGGCAACCCACTCCAGTATTCTTGCTGGAATAATCCCATGAAAAGAGGAGCCTGGTGAGCTACAGTTCATGGGGTTGTAGAGAGTCGGACACAACTGAGCACACGTGCATCCTGTCCATACTGCTAAACAGGTATTTTAAAAAGTTTTGGTGAAGGCCACCCAGCTCTCCCACCTCCCTGAAGTCAGAAGACACAGGGAGGAAAGCTTCCAGACGCTTTGTTAAGAAGGAACTTTTCTCCCACATCTGCCAGTTGTTAGCTCTGTAAACAAAAATCCCCATGCCTCTACTGCTGTCTCTGCTACTGTTTTGTTTTTTTGGTGATGGTGCTGCTATCCAAGCATCTCATTCTCTGTTGCCCCTTTACCTCCTGCCCTTAATCTTTCCCAGCATCAGGGTCTTTTCCAATGAGTTGGCTCTTCCCATCAGGTGGCTAAAGTATCAGGAGCTTCAGCTTTAGCATCAGTCCTTCCAATGAATATTCAGGGTTGATTTCCTTTAGGATTGACTGCTATAATCTTCTTGCTGTTCAAGGGACTCTGAAGAGTCTTCTCCAGCACCGTATTTCAACAGCATCAATTCTTCCACACTCAGCCTCCTTTAAGGTCCAACTCTCACATCTGTACATGACTACCATAGCTTTGACTAGACAGACCTTTGTCAGCAAAGTGATGTCTCTCCTTTGTAATACACTGTCTAGGTTTGTCATAGCTTTTCTTCCAAGAAGCAAGTGTCTTTTAATTTCATGGCTGCAGTCACCTTCCACAGAGATTTTGGAGCCCAAGAACACAAAATCTGTCACTGCTTCCACTTTTTCCCCTTCTATTTGCCATGAAGTGATGGGACCAGATGCCATGATCTTGGTTTTTTGAATGTTGAGTTCTAAGCCAGCTTTTTCACTGTCCTCTTATACCCTCATCAAGAGGCTCTTTAGTTCTCTTTACTTTCTGCCTTTAGAGTGGTGTCTGAATATCTGAGGTTGTTTATAGTTCTGCCAGCCATCTTGATTCCAGCTTGTGATTCATCCAACCTGGTATTTGGCATGATGTACTCTGTATAGGCAATGGCACCCCACTCTGGTACTCTTGCCTGGAAAATCCCATGGACAGAGGAGCCTGGTGGGCTGCAGTCCATGGGGTCGCTAAGAGTCGGACACGACCGAGCGACTTCACTTTCACTTTTCACTTTCATGCATTGGAGGGAAGTTTTGGTGAAGGCCACCCAGCTCATTTGGTGAAGTCCACCCATTGGAGAAGGAAATGGCAACCCGCTCCAGTGTTCTTGCCTGGAGAATCCCAGGGATGGGGGAGCCTGGTGGCTGCCGTCTATGGGATCGCACAGAGTCGGACACGACTGAAGCGACTTAGCAGCAGCAGCAGCAGCAACTCTGTATATATATATATATATGTATATATATATATATATATATATATATGTATATATATATATATATATATGTATGTATAAGTTAAATAGGCAGGGTGACAATATACAGCCTTGACATACTCCCTTCCCAATTTTGATCTAGTCTGTTGTTCTATGTCCAGCTCTAACTGTTGCTTCTTGACCTGCATACAGGTTTCTCAGGAGGCAGATAAGGTAGTCTGGTATTCCCAGCACTTTAAGAATTTTCCACAGTTTCTTGTGATCCACACAGTTGGAAATTTTTAAACACTCAGGAACAACCTCCAGATCAAAGGGGAAATTCCTAAATTGAATTTTTTTGTGCAAACCAAACACAAAATAATGCAAAGGAAAACACCTTACAAAAATGAGGTTACAAGAAACCTCTAAAGTTGTTGTGTTAATTATTTAGTTATTATTGTGGGCCTCTCAACTTTCCTTTCTATAATCTGCTTTGTGATTCCAGAGCTGGGACTCCTCACAGACTCCTATGGCAGTTGGTTCCTCCTCCCAGGAAAATGGATAAACAAACTCTGGTATATCCATACAATGAGTCACCAGAACAAAATAAAATGGAATGAATGATGGACTTAGGTAACAACTTAGATTGATCTAAAAATCATTATACTGATCCAAAAGAGAGGCACACAGAAGGCTACCTAACGTATGCTTCCATTTGTATGAAATGGAAATGGAAAAACTAAACTATAATGTCAGAAATCAGATCAATCCATTTGGTGAGCTAGATGTGTGGAGGGACTGATAGCAAAAGAGAATTTTTAAGAAGATGAAACATTACTAGACCTGTATCTTAAATACTCTGTTATTTACTCCAGTGAATATATTTTTCAAAACTTACCATACTCTATATTTAAAATAACCCCATTTTATTTTATATACATTTTACCTCAAAGACTTAACTGAAAAAAATTGAAGCAAGAGTAACGAGTATCATCCTAAAGTCATTGTTTTTATGAGTAGATTTTTACTACACAGATGAAAGCGACCATTGTCGTGGCAGAGAAGGCTAAATTTTCTTCATAACTTTTACAAAAGTTTTCAAACATTAAAAAATTATTGAGACAATGAAGTTAATAATGTTAATGTAGAGGTGTAGCAGAGAATAGGAAGATGGAAAGCAGGGGGAAACAAGGCAAGAAAGAAGCAAATCAGCAAGCAATCTTGAGTGGATGAAAGACTTGGTGAATGACTATACAGGCAAGAGCCACAGGCTCTTTTTAGAGCAATGCCAACATCCCCTAATAAAAACTTCATGGGCCATGAGACCCACAACTCCTAGGACCCACGTCTGGACTTCAGGAATCTGATCTCAGCCAGGTCAATCAGACACACACACACACACACACACACACACACACACCCCTCCCTTACCAGCAAGCAGGTCAGCACAGAGAAAGAGCAGTTCAGCCCTTGGGGAGGATCACTCATAGGTGGGCTATCCTGGCTCCCCATGGCTGGCAGTTCCCCGATCTGCTCACTGCTGTGTCTCTGGATTCAGTCAACCCCTCCCATCCTAGTCCTTCAGAAATTGCTCCAATATAAGTTAGTCAGTTTTGGGCTTCCCTGGCGGCACAGAGGTTAAAGCGTCTGCCTGCAATGTGGGAGACCTGAGTTCAATCTCTGGGTGGAGAAGATCCCCTGGAGAAGGAAATGGCAACCCACTCCAGTATTCTTGCCTGGAGAATCCCATGGACAGAGGAGCTTGGTGGGCTACAGTCCACGGGTCACAAAGAGTTGGACATGACTGAGCGACTTCACTTTCACTAAGTTAATTTTAGCTGCTCTAGATTTCCACATGAATGGGGACATGCAGTATGGACTCTTATGTAAGGCTTCTTCCATTTAGTAAACTGTTATTTTGATTCATCCCTGTTGTTTGTTGCCTTGTTATCAGGAGTTCTTTCCTTGATAGTTGAGCTGTATGAATTCTTTATGATTTGCTTTTCTATCCTCTGTGGGTTGGCACCAGAGGTATTTCCAGATTTTATTAAAAACAAAGCTTTTTGCAAAGTGCAAGTATTTTTGTGCACACGTTTTCCTTTCTTTTGGTTTAAACTATTAGATGTGAAATTGTGATGTCAGAATAGGTGTATGTTTAGTTTTATGAGAAACTGCATGACTTTTTCTTCAAAGTGGTTGTACCATTTTATATTCTGATTAGAAGTGAGAAGGGTTTCAGCTGCCTCCACACCCCTGAGCACATTTGGAGGTGTTCAACTTGTAACCTTTATCCTTTCTGATGATTGTGTAATGGTATCTCTCACTGTGGTTTAATTTTAATTTTCCTGATGACTAATGGTGTTGAGCAGTTTTTTAAAGGGTTTATTGAACATTTGTGAATCACCTTTTGGAAAGAGATTGTTCAAATGGTTGTCCATTTTATAGTGAGTGGTTTGTCTTACTATTATTATTTTAAATTATTATCCTTAAGGGGAAAAGAGATTCAGCAGGAAAAGTAAAATGAGAGTTAGGATTTAGGCATCACATTTCATGATCAGCATTTTGTGTGAAGACAGATACAGGGGTAGACAGATGTAAGCCTGGCAGTTGAAACAGTAGGTCAGTGTCTCATAATAAGGCAATAGCTAGAATCTGCAAGGTGAAAATGACCAACGGCAGGTGTGTCTGCAGTTGCCACTGAAAGGAAGAGAGAACAGGCAGGCTGGGTGGCACTACAGTCTGCAGTGGCCTCAAATTTATCTCCAGACACCATGTGGTTCTATTGGAGCTCAGCTTTCTCCTAAAAGCCTAGGACCTCACCAATGAGTATGCAGGGAACCTGGGAGGGAGAGACAGTGCTCCTGCTTCCAGAAACAGTGCCAGTGGCATCAGCAGGGGTGTGGGAATTTTTGTGTACAGAGCCTAAAACTGGCAGATATGAGTAAAGAGGTTTCTTTGGATGGAGCATCTGGAAGCTTTCCTCCCTGTGTCTTCTCTGACTCCAGAGAGCCTGGACATCTGGGTGTAAGGCCTTCATCACGCTCTTTCTTTGCTCACCTCTTTGGCAGCAGGGGCAGGATGAAAGTGGCCAGACAGCCCTGCTGCACCCAGATCAGTCCTCCAAAGACAGATAAAGTCTTCAGCAGGGCTGTAAGAGCTGGAGATGGCCTCTGGTGATGGACCCATAGAAGGTGTTTTCACTTTTTTTTTTTTCTTATATGGCTGCATCTGGTCTTAGTTGAGGCATGCAGGATCCTCCTTACATCATGCAGGATCTTTGGTTTCGGAGCCTGGGCTTAGCAGTTGCAGCATGCAGCTGAGTTTGCCTCATGACATGTTGGTTCTTTGGTTCTCTGACCAGGGATTAAACTCGCAGCCCCTGCATTGCAAGGTGGATTCTTAACCACTGGATGAGCAGGGAAGTCCCTGTCTTCACTTTCTTACTCAAATTGTCTTCTGGGCTCTGGGAATAGAGGTTTCCCTTAGGAAGCTCAGGACTCTACCAGAAGCGGGTTGAGGACCCTCTTGGTCTCCAGGCCTGCGTGGTGCCTGGTACACTCCCACTGCTTTGGGCCGGGGCGGGAGCCTTCTCTGATCCTCAGTCCTGTGCTATTTTGTGTCCTCCTCCGCCCTTCCTTTTCTAGGGCGTTCAGTTCAGTTTCCTTCAGGCAGACATCTAGGGCTAACTGGATGGCCCAGGCTTCACAGAGGCCTGCTCAAGAGCTATTTTGCACCCTGCAGGAGTCGTCGTCAACGTTCCTGAGTGGAGGAACGTCTTGGAAGAGCAAGCAGACAGTGATGGCTTCTGAGACCAGAAGAACAGACACACACACACCACACCGAGGTTCGGATCCAGAGAGGAGCACAGAGCCTGCCAGAGCAGGTCTTAGCTTAGCCTCTTAGCTGTGAGGTCAAACTGGGGTGGTAATCTCAGCCAACAGCCCAGGTGGAGGAGATTTATTCAGACCAGACAGGGGGATGCAGGGCGGACGTCGGAGTGGGGAGCGGGGAGGAGTTGAGGAAGTTGCCCGTGAAGAGAAGTTTGCGCGCTGAGGGATCCTCGAGCAGGCTGGGAAGCTCAGAGAGGTCTCCTGGCTTCCGATTACTCGACAACGAGAGCAACACCCCCTGGGACACGTGACAGAGGAAGGTGCACGAGGGAAGGGCGTGAAGTAGCGACAAAGGCAAAGGCCGAGGTCCAACGGCCCAACCCCAACGGGCCTCTGCGGGCCTCTGCCCCTCTGGAACTCCGTGCAGGTACGAAGTGCTGCGAGTGTGCAGACTCAGACGTGCCCGCGCCCGGGAGGAACCGTAGGATCCGATCAGGCCAGCGTCCGTTCATCCTGCGTCGGTGAGCGGGTTTGCAGGCCCATAGCTCCTGGTCTGGGGACAGTGACTTATGTAGTCAGTGGCGGAGCTTCCTGCAGCTCTTTCTCCTCACCGGGGAAAGCAGAAGCTGCCCCGAGTCTGAGGAGCAGCCCATATCCAGATGGCGACCCAGTTCACTGGGATAGGTGAGTATGAGAAGCCCGATGATGGGGGGTAGGAGGGCTGCGCTGTCTCCTAGGGTGACTATCCACCCAGAGGGCCAGGGAGGCTTCTGCAAGACAGGTGCTGAGGAAGGAGACACCAGAGTGCCATGGGGCACAAGAAGCTGGAGCCTTTTTCTTTTTGGCAGTTGCCACTGATGTCATCATTTTGCTCTCCTTGTCCTGCACCCTGTTCTCTTCCCTCCTCTGAAGTCAGCTCCTGAAATCCTGGAGTCAGGCAACTTCTCTGAGGCTGCCCTGGAGAGACTTGAGCCTGGAGCCTCACTAACAAGGCTTTCTGGCTGTCTGAGGTGAGGAACTGAGTTCTGACCTGCCTGAATGACACACCATTCCTTTCTGGGAAGCAGGGTTTCTTTGCTTGTTTTTACAAATTTAGTAAAACAGCATTTAGTTCTATAACTTTCTTCACTCACACAGGTGGAGTGGCCAGACTGTGGTGCACTCTTATCATGGAGGCTTCCTGGGTAACCATTTTTCATAACCAATAGGAATCTTAGCCCCATGGTACACTTATTAATGTAATGAGTACACACACTGTCTCCTGGGCTTCCCAGGTGGTTCAGTTGTAAAGAATCCACCTGCCAATGCAGGAGACCCAAGAGACACAGGTTCGATCCCTGGGCCGGGAAGATCCCCTGGAGCAGGAAATGGTAACCTGTTCCAGTACTCTTGCCTGGAAAATCCCATGGAGAGAGGAGACATACAGAGTATCAAGGAGTCAGACATGACTGAATACACACACACGCACAGTTTACTAGGAAGTCTTTCTTTTAGTTCAACTCAGATGTCACCATTGGCTATAAGGGGACCTCAGTCTCCCAGAAGCTGTAGAATTGGCATCATTGTTGTTGGCACCTTTCCTTAGGACATTTCTAAGTGTTTGCTCTGCAAACAGTGAAGATCTCTGTGACCTGTCTTCTTCTAAGGCCAAGGACAGGAGATAGTACATGAGGTGGGTCCAGGGTCCATCTTGCCTTAACAGTTTTGTGCCCTAAGGGCACCAGTATCTCTTGTTGTTCAGGGTTCTGGCCAAAATGTATACTTTTTCAATATTAACTTTTACAGTAGGAGTACCACGATATACGGGGGCTTCCCTGGTGGCTCAGTCAGTGAAGAATCCACCTGCAGTGTGGGGACCTGGGTTAGGAAGCTTCCCTGGAGGAGGGCATGGCAACTCACTCCAGTATTCTCTCCTGAACAACCCCCATGGACAGAGGAGCCTGGCGTGCTACAGTCCACGGGGTCACAAAGAATCAGACATGACTGAGTGACTAAGCACAGAATAGCACCATGATATATATATATGTGTGTGTGTGTGTTGTGTGTGTGTATATATATATTATATATATATTGGAGAAGGAAATGGCAACCCACTCCAGTACTCTTGCCTGGAGAATCCCATGGAGGGAGGAGGCTGGTAGATATATATACATACATATATATATATTTCTCTCAGCAATGTTTTGAATCAGTGTCCACAAGCTATGACCTATAGGCTCAATTAGGCCCCGTTTGTTTTAATAAGGCCAATGACTAAGTATAGTGCTAACATTTTAAAAGAGGTTTTAAAAATGAAAGAATATTTGAAAGGGGCCATCAGTTCACACAAACCTATAATATTTACTATCTGGCCCTTGAAGAGAAAATTTGCAACCGCTATTTTGTAGTTTTCTGTAACTAGATCTTGCAGAGATTTTGTTAATTTATCTTCAAAAAAATTTATGAGATTTGCAAATATTATATCTTTTCAATTTTAGCTTTTGGTAGTTCTTTGATGGTATATAGAAAATACATTTAAAAATATATTGACTTGCATGCTGAGAACTTGGTAAATTCTCTTTTCACTTCTGATAGCTTCTTTCTTTGATTCTTTAGGATTTTCTACACCTATGATTGCATTCATAGAATTAAAGTCATTTTAATTTCTTCTGTTTTAATCTGCATGTCTTTGAATTTCTCTTCCTTACCTTTACATTTTCAGGCGCCAATGGTCAGCATAGCACCCATCAGGTGATCGAGTCTTGCTGTCTT
>NW_017212410.1:0-16640 GCF_001704415.2 Capra hircus
TTTCACCAGTGCTCAGTCTTACTTACCATCAGAGAATCCATACTGGAGAGAAACCTTATAAATGTACAGAATGTGGGAAATCCTTTAGACAGAACTCAATTCTTACTCAACACCAGCGAATTCATACTGGGGAGAGGCCTTATAAATGTAAGGATTGTGGCAAAGACTTTAGCAGGCACTCAGGTCTTACTTACCATCAGAGAATTCATACTGGAGAAAAACCTTATAAATGTAAAGAATGTGGAAAAGCCTTCAGGGACCAGTCAACTCTTACTCAACACAGCGAATTCATACTGGGGAGAGGCCTTATAAATGTAAGGATTGTGGCAAAGACTTTAGCAGGCACTCGGTCTTACTTACCATCAGAGAATTCATACTGGAGAGAACCTTACAAATGTAAAGAATGTGGAAAAGCCTACATCAAGCACTCATATCTTACTCAACATCAGAGATTCATACTGGAGGAAAACCTTACAAAAGTAAGGGAAAGTGGCAAAGGCTTTAATCAGAGCTCTCACCTTACTAGACATCAGATAGCACGTTCTAGAGAGAAACCCTAGTAATAAGTGATGGAAGAGGTTTGTCCTAAACATACACTTCAGAAAATACAAGACCATTTATTTAAGAAAGAGAAGGAAATGAATCATAAGAAAAGAAAATTTAATAAAAATGAAATGTAAATAAATATCAGAAATTGCGCACTAGAAAAAGTGAAAGTTGCTCAGTTGTGTCCAACTCTTTGCATCCCATGGACTGTGTCCATGGAATTCTCCAGGCCAGAATAGTGGAGTGGGAGGCAGATTCTTTACCAACTGAGCTATCGGGGAAGCCTGCACAATAGAAAGCATTTCATCATCCTGTTTTTTGAAGTTCCTCTTCAGGAGTATTGTAGATAGTAATCCATAGTTAAAAGATAGAAAACTGATATGTTAGTATGGCTTAGAACATGAAGGTTGGTATTTAGAAATGTACAATTATTAGCAATATGTCTTTGTTTTATATTGACATGATTTGTCATGTCAATATTTTGAAAACCAAAATAAATGTTATTAACTCTCAATTACTCCATGCTGCTATGCTTCATTTCTAGGGTGTATGCAAAGTTATGTTTTTGATGGTTGCTGTCTCAAAAATGAGACAAGGCCTTCTATCCTAGGAAGAAATCATTTATATTTATTCTCCATTAGAAGATTAAGGACACAGTAATGTAACATGTACATCTAAATGGAGGTGTTAGTCATTCAGGTCAAACATCCCTATAGGTCACCATGACGTAAGTGTTCAGGGAGTAATTCCACATATTAAAGTAAGATGTACATTTTCAATAGTTATCTCACTTGTTTTTTAAGTAAAATACAATGACAGTTCACCGAAATCTTGATGTATCTTTATAATATCAACAGAAGTCATGAATATTAGTTGACATGTTTCAGATAAAGACATCTCTGATTTCCTAAGAAATGTATGGAAACCCCTCCCAGAAAAGTCATGTAACTAGTGTATGTCTTGTTTCGTAAACGATTAACTCCATTTTGTAACCATAGGAATCACAGTTCTCAGATCCTTGTATCAGAGGAATGAATATCGTTGTTTATGCTTGTAATCTGTATTTTATTCAGTTATACAGTGAGCTGGAAAAGATTTTATTCTGACTGTGTGATATGACATGTTAATAAAACTGGATGATTTCTTGTGATGAAGTTGGTGTGTAATGAATTGTGAACCTACCCGATTTAAGGTTGAAGGGAAAATACCTAACAATAAACTCTTTGTTAGCACAGAGGGATGATATCTGTAACAATTAGTTTTCCATACTGCCTTTAAGCCTCAACTAATTGGATATTCCCCATCATTTCTCCATTGTACTTTTCCCCCTCTGTAACTGCTGGGACATTGTGATGGATCTAAGAAGGATCATACAGACCTGAACTACTCCATGCTGTTGCTGCCTCAGCGTCTGTCTGGGGAGCAGGCAGCCTGCAGGTCCTTGAACTCACACCAGCCAGTCCTGTGAGCACCTCTACTAGATGACTACCCACCTTGAGACCAGCAGTCTTGCTGAACCCCAGGGTCTACTGCACAGGCCCTCCTTCAGTGACACCCTCAGAGCTCACCAGATTCCTGCTCCTCTTGGTTTAATGGACCAATCCACACTCAGCCTGGGGAGCCCACAGCACTTCACCCAAGGACTCTTATAAAGACCTGAACCACAAGTACTGGAGCTTTCTCTGCTTGGTCCTACCCTTGACCTAAGAAATTCCTGCCCTAGAACCTCCTCTCCTAAGAGGTCTCAGGTGTGCTGAGTGTGAGGGCTGAAGCTCAGGGCTTCTGAGTGTGGGTCTTGGGGAGAAGCATCAAAATAAACAGGGAACGTTGCTGAAGACTCATTTCATGGCCCCTCTTCAGACCTGCAGATTTATAAACTTCTTAGAGTGGGGACTTGACCTCGAGGGGTTCATAATTCACTGAAATGGTTCAGAAAGAACCTTGTAAGTGGTTTCAACCTGGTTTCCTATCAAGATCACCTGACCAGTGTTAAGCAATAACCTCCCCACAAAGTTCTGTCTTGGTCCTGTGGGAGCATCAGTGTGGTGTGTAGGAAGTGCTCCAGGGGACTCTAAGGGAAGGCCCGGGTTAAGGACATGGCTCCTGGTCCATCTGTGAGAGCTGAGGCCCTGGCTTCAGTCGGAGGAGAGGCTGCAGGAATGGTCTAGCTGGATTTGGACCAGGGAAATCAGTCAGTTTACATCACCTGTGTGAGCAGAGGGTTAGGAGCTCTCTCTGAGGAGAAAAAAAATCAAGAAATAAGTTGAAAGGCTGGTCTCCAGGTAGGAAGTAATTGTTCCTGAATCTCTCCTGAGACAGGACAGGAGAGGTGGGTCTTCTTCAACTTTTCAAGGTCCTTCTGTCTGTAGGTGAAGTAGTTGCAGGTTAAAGAGCTGTGGCAGATGCCTCTGTAGGTATTTTTTCAATATGCAGAGATGTGTTTGCTACATAACATCCTCAGAGAAGACAGAGCAGGAGGAAGAAGAGGAGGAAATGACAGTTCTGTCCTGGGTTTGGGGCTGCGTCTGCTTTTCCCCCTAAAATGCTTGAACGGAGGGAACCTGCAAAGCTTTAGTTCTCTGCTTCTAATTTTTCTGCCTGGGGAGTTGGTTATCAACTTCTTATTTTTTACTTTTCTTACCATAGTGAGGACCAGCTCTTTAGATCACTTCTCCCTTGTGTCCCAGAACCTTGTCTCCCTTGTCTGTGTCCTGGCTTTCTATAGAGCATGATGAATTCTCAAGCTGAATGAGTGACGTTCAACTGGTGAAAATATTCCCTTTGCGAGAGATCGACATGGGGAGGCATAGGTTCTGAGATTCTCATTGGCATGTGGTTCAGTTTGGGACCTTAGAGAAGAAGGGGAAATTAGGGATGAATTTACATATATATATGCAACTTGACACATTTCGAACAGGATTGAGAAATTGTCCTTATGAATAGAATTACCTCAGTGGTCCAAAATTCCACAGAAAGTTTGGGGAATAGAAGGAGAAAAGTATGAGAGACCTTTCTCTATATTGGTAGGAAGGACTCACTCTTAAGTGCTGTCTTAGGATACAGAACATGGAAGTTGTATAAGAAGTGAATTTTGTATAAAACTGATATTTTTCAGGATTCAGATCACTGCTAACATTTATCCCACTACATCTCACGATCCCTGGTTCAGGTGCTTCTGCCAATATTGTGATATTGTGAACTGTGATGTTCCTGCTTTTTGACTTTCATAAGGATTTTTGAAAGATTTAGTGAGGGATGTGTATAAGCTGCCAAAATTAATGTAGCAAACTGCGCCTTCTTAGTTCCCTTTGCTTTGGAAAATGAACACTCACCTCTGTTTAGTAAGGTTCTTGCATTTTGAGAATGGAGGTTTTCATCAAGCCCAGGTCTGATCATTTCCATTGGTAATACACTCCACACTCATTTTCCAGACAGAATTCTTATCACATCTTTGTATTTTCTACAATATTTACAAAGAATGTTATTACTTATGAATCTTTAAACGTTATATCTAAAATATAATGCAACACAAATGATAGAGATTTTGAAAGGAATAAAAGATTCAGAACCAAGAGCTCTAATTTTGTCATTATGTGTTTTTGCACCCTAGGGTATTTTAAAGATACAGAATATTGCCACAAATAAATTATAAGATTTAAGCACAGAAATCTATTCCTGATTTTATAAACATGAATCATTTTTCTCCCAACTAGTATATGTTTGTGTGCATGAAAATGTTAACAGTATATGACATTTTTTCTGTTTTTGATACTTTTGCCAGTTACCTCTACTGGTAAAACATCCATTAGAGTGGTCTCTGCGTTCAATCCAATCCAGTTGCTCAGTAAGGTCTCTGTGTTGACTTCTTTTTACATAAAATCGAGCTCAGATCCAATGAAGTAAACCCCAAGCTCTACATTTTCTGAATATTTGATCAAATATTCCAAACAATTTTGAACAGCAATATTGTTTAATCTAAAATTATTTATGTGGCTCCTTCAAGATTACAAAGGAAAAACTTAGAAAGTTATATAGAAATGGTCAGAAATGGTTCAGAACTGGTCAAAAGGATTGTTCTCTTTGCTTACTAATCTAGTAAACCTGTAAAATCTGTACAGCGCATAAAGTTCAATAACTATGGATTTGTACCTGGCTCTTTTCAGTTCAGTTCAGTCACTCAGTTGTGTCCAACTCTTTGCCACCCCATGGACTGCAGCACATCTGACAATTACCAACTCCCAGAGCTTACTCAACCATGTATCCATTGAGTCCTGTGACACCATCCAACCATCTCAACCTTTGTTGTCCCCTTCTCCTCCCGCCTTCAATCTTTCCCAGCATCAGGCTCTTTTCCAATGAGTCAGTTCTTTGCATCAGGTGGCCAAAGTATTGGAGTTTCAGCTTCAGCATCAGTCCTTCCAATGAATATTCAGGACAAATTTCCTTTAGGATGGACTGGTTGGCTCTTCTTGCAGTTCAAGGGACTCTCAAGAGTCTTCTCCAACACCACAGTTCAAAACCTTCGATTCTTAGGCGCTCATCCTTCTTCACACTCCAACTCTCACATCCATACATGACCACTGGGAAAACCATAGCCTTGACTAGACGGACCTTAGTCGGCAAAGTAATGTCTCTGCTTTTGAATATGCTATCTAGGTTGGTCATAACTTTTCTTCCAAGGAGTAAGCATCTTTTAATTTCATGGCTGCAGTCACCATCTGCAGTGAATTTGGAGCCCAGAAAAATAAAGTCTGACACTGTTTCCACTGTTTCCCTCTCTATTTCCCATAAAGTGATGGGACTGGATGCCATGATCTTCGTTTTCTGAATGTTGAGCTTTAAGCCAACTTTTTCAATCTCCTCTTTCACTTTCATCGAGAGGCTTTTCAGTTCCTCTTCACTTTCTGCCATAAGAGTGGTGTCATCTGCATATCTGAGGTTATTGATATTTCTCCCAGCAACTTGATTCCAGCTTGTGTTTCTTCCAGTCCAGCGTTTCTCATGAAATACTCTGCATGTAAGTTAAATAAGCAGGGTGACAATATACAGCCTTGACGTACTCCTTTTCCTATTTGGAACCAGTCTGTTGTTCCATGTCCAGTTCTAACTGTTGCTTCCTGACCTGCATACAGATTTCTCAAGAGGCAGGTCAGGTGATCTGGTATTCCCATCTCTTGCAGAATTTTCCACAGTTTCTTGTGATCCACACAGTCAAAGGCTTTGGCATAGTAAGTAAAGCAGAAATAGGTGTTTTTGTGGAACACTCTTGCTTTTTCCATGATCCAGTGGATGTTGGCAATATGATCTCTTATTCCTCTGCCTTTTCTAAAACCAGCTTGAACATCAGGAAGTTCATGGTCCACGTATTGCTGAAGGCTGGCTTGGAGAATTTTGAGCATTACTTTACTAGCATGTGAGATGAGTGCAATTGTGCGGTAGTTCAAGCATTCTTTGGCATTGCCTTTCTTTGGAATTGAATGAAAAACTGACTTTTTCCAGTCCTGTGACCACTGCTGAGTTTTCCAAACTTGCTGGCATATTGAGTGCAGCACTTTCACATCATCATCTTTCAGGTTTCCAAAACAGCTCAACTGGAATTCCATTACCTCCACTAGCTTTGATCCTAGTGATGCTTTCTAAGGCCCACTTGACTTCACATTCCTAGATGTCTGGCCTAGATTAGTGATCACATCATCATTATTATCTGGGTCATGAAGATCTTTTTTGTACAGTTCTTCTGTGTATTCTTGCCACCTCTTCTTAATATCTTCTGCTTCTGTTAGGTCTAGACCATTTCTGTCCTTTATCGAGCCCATCTTTGCATGAAATGTTCCCATGGTATCTCTAATTTTCTTGAAGAGATTAATAAAATTCTATTACACAAAAGCTCTGACTGATCAAGCTTGGTCTCTGGCCTCGAATCGAATTCTTCTCCTTCAGAGGCCAAGAATCCCGGCGTCTTCTGTGGTTCAGCAACAGCCTTTCAAGAGGAGTGGGAGTGCCTGGACCTCGGTCAGCCGGAATTGTACAGGGACCTGATGTTAGAGAACTATGGGAACATGGCTTTCTCAGTGAGAACAGCTGCCTTCCAGAATCCCTTATCAACCCTCAGGATTTTGGTTCCTTCGCTTGTAGACTGTCTCCTGGAATTGTCTGTGTCCTACAAAAGAGTTTTCTATCTCTGCTTTTGAGGGATAAATGGGAGTTGTTGAGTACAGACAGAAAGCTTCATGATGATTCACATGATTCTAACCTTCCTCTTTCTTGAGCTCTCTGCCTCCTTCGCTCTAGACTAGAGGTCACTCTCTCAGTTTACTGGTATAAAATCATGCTGCCTTCCTCATAAAGACAGAGGTCAACTCTTACTTTTGACTGAGTGTTATTTTGATGGAGATCTTAGGATCTGGGTTTTAACTATTGCCTACTACAGTGAATGTGCTTTCTATAAAGTCTTTTGGGAAGTCACATCCTGGACTCTTTTCACATTCTACAATGCCTTCCTCTCTCACCGAGACTGCAATGTTGTTCAGTCGCTCAGTCACGTCTGACTCTTTGTGACCCCATGGACTGCAGCATGTCAGGCTTCCCTCACCAACTCCCAGAGCTTGCTCAAACTCATGTCCATTGAGTTGATGATGCCAACAAAGCATCTCATCCTCTGTCGCCCCCTTCTCCTCCTTTCCTCAGTCTTTCCCAGCATCAGGGATTTTTCCAATGAGTCGGCTCTTCCCATCAAGCGGCCAAAGTATTGGAGTTTCAGCTTCAGCATTAGTCCTCCCAGTGAATACTCAGGACTGATTTCCTTTAGGGTGGACTGGTTTGATCTCCTTGCTGTCCAAGGGACTCTCAAGAGTCTTCTCCAGCACCACACTTCGAAAGCATGAATTCTTTGGCGCTCAGCCTTCTTTATGGTCCAACTCTTACATCCATACATAACTACTGGAAAAACCATAGCTTTGACTAGATGGGCACTTTGTTGGCAAAGTAATGTCTCTGCTTTTTAACATGCTGTTTACGTTTGTCATTGCTTATCTTCCAAGGAAGGAAGCACCTTTTAATTTCATGGCTGCAGTAACCCTCTGCATTGATTTTGGAGTCCAAGGAAATAAAGTCTCTCCCTGTTACAACTGTTTCCCCTTTTATTTGCCATGAAGAGGTGGGACTGGATGCCATGGTCTTAAGCTTTTTGAATTTCGAGTATTAAGCCAGCTTTTTCACTCTCCTTTTTCACTTTCTTCAAGAGGCTCTTTAGTTCCTCTTTGCTTTCTGCCATCAGGGTGGTGTCATCTGCATATCTGAGATCATTGATATTTCTCCTGGCAATCTTGATTCCAGGTTGAGCTTCATCCAATCTGGCATTTTGCATGATGTTATCTGCGTGTAAGTTAAATAAGCAGGTGACAATATACAGCCTTGATGTACTCCTTTCCCACTTTGGAACCAGTTCACTGTTCCATGTCCAGTTCTAACTGTTGCTTCCTGACCTGCATACAGATTTCTCAGGAGGCAGGTCAGGTGGTCTGGTATTCCCATCTCTCTCACAATTTTCCACAGTTCATTGTGTTCCACACAAAGCCTTTAGCATAGTCCAATGAAGCAGAAGTAGATGTTTTCTGGAATTCTCTTACTTTTTCTCTGATCCAGCGGATGTTGGCAATTTGATCTATTGTTCATGTTTTTTCTAAATCCAGCTTATACTTCTGGATGTTCTCAGTTCACAGTACTGTTGAAAGCCTAGCTTGAAGGATTTTGAGCATTACCTTGCTGGCATGTAAAATGAGTGCAATTGTGCAGAAGTTTGAACATTCTTTGGCATTGATCTTCTTTCGGGATTGGAATGAAAACTGACCTTTTCCAACCTGTAGCCACTGCTGAGTTTTCCAAATTTGCTGGCATATTGAATGAAGCACTTTAACAGCATCATCCTTTGTAATTTAAAATAGCTCAGCTGGAATTCCATCCTCTCTACTAGCTCTGTTTACAGTGATGCTTCCTAAGATCCACTTGACTTCTCACTCCAGGATTTCTGGCTCTAGGTGAGTGGTCACACCATCGGGATTATCTGGTGTGATAAGATCTTTTTAGTATAGTTCATCTGTATATTTTCACCACCTCTCCTTAATAGTCATGTCCAACTCTTTGTGACCCCATGGACTATACAGTCTGTCGAATTCTCGAGGCCAGAATACTGGAGTGGGTAACCTTTCCCTCTCCAGGGGATCTTCCCAACCTTCCTAGGGTTCGAACCTAGGTCTCCTGCATTGCAGGCAGGATTCTTTACCAGCTGAGCCACAGGGGAACCTCAGTATAGTTCGTCTGTGTATTTTCACCACCTCTCTTATTATCTTCTGCTTTTGTTAGGTCCATACTGTTTCTGTCCTTTATTGTGCCCATCTTTGCATGAAATGTTCCCTTGGTATTTCTCTTTCTGTTTTTCCCTTTTTTGGTTAATTTTTATTTTCTATTGGAGTAGAGTTGATTTCTGTTTTGTTTGTTTTAGGTTTACGAGAACATGATTCAGTTATACACAGATGTATGTCTATTCTGTGTATCCAGTCGACTTCCCTGTGCTATTTGGTAGGTCCGACTGGCATTATCTATATGGTAATAAATAGTGTGGTTTTGTTCATCGCAACCTCTCAATGGTCTCCCTGCCACTACATTTTTTTTTTTAAGTCATAAGTTGGGTTTCTAAGTCTGTGAGTCTGTTTCTGTTTATAGTTAGTTCAATCTGTATAAATGTATAGATTCCCCCTCTAAGAGATACTTCTTCTTTCATCTCTGACTTCACTGAGTATGATGAATTCTCAGTCCACCCATGCTCCTGAAAATGTCATTCATTCATTCATCCTTTTGGATGGCTGAGTGCATGCCAGTGTTTAGAAGGACACCTGACTCTTCATTTCTCTATAGATGGAACTTCGGTGGATGCTCTGTCTTAGATATTGTCAATAGCACTGCCCTGAAAATTGAGGTGCAACTATCATCTTAAATCATGATTTTCTCTGGGTGTAAGGCAAGGAGTGGGCTTGCCAGATCATGTGGTATGTCTATATTTAGTGTTTTAAGGAATTTCCATACTCTTTTCCTTGTGGCTGCACCCACTCAATTACACTCCCGCCCACAGTATAGGAGAATTCTCTGTGACCCTTTCCCTGAGCAGCAATTAACCTTTGTAGGACGCAGAGGATTCCTTTGTAGACCTTTTGGAAGATGGATATTCTGTGAGATTTGAGGAGATACCTCATTGCAGTTTTGATTAGCATTTCTCTAAAAGTGATCCTAAACATCTTTATCATGTGTTTTATGGCCATCTGCATGCCTTCCTTGGAGACATATCCATTTAGATGTTTGTGGTTTTTCTATTGGATTGATAGGGTTTTTTTGTTTTTTTGTTTTTTTTTTTTGCAGCTTTATCATGAGCTGCATGAGCAGTTTGCATGCTGGGAGATGAATTCATTATTTTAAACATCTGATGCAAACATTTATTTTCCCATTCTGAAGGCTGTCTTTTTCTTTCCTTTAGGTTGCCCTTGCAGTGCAAAAGCTTTTTAGGTGATGAGGTGCCTTTTTAATGTTTTGTTTTAGTTTTAATTATTCTAAGCATAGATTGAAAAAGAACTTCTTGTGATTCATGTCAAAGTGTGTTTGCCTATATTTTCCTCAAGAGGATTAGAGTAATCTTCTGTCCATTTAACTCTTCAAGCTATCTGGATTTTTTCTTCTGTAAGCAGTTAGGGAGAGATGTAATTCTTTCCCTTTCCCCTTGTTTAAGGAAGCTTCTCCCTGTCCATCCTGACTGTTAACAGCTTACATTGCCAGCATCATTGTATGAGACTTCCCATGTCTCCACGTCCTCTCTGACATTTTGTTAGTAAACCTCAGGACATAGGCCACTCTGAGCTGGGTGAGGTGAGATGTTCTTGTAGTTTTGATTTTAATTTCTTTAATAATTGGCAATGTGAGCATCTTTTCTTGGGCTTCATAGCCACCTGGATGTCTTCTGGGGAGAAATATCCGTTTAGATCTTTGCCCTCCACCACTTTTTTAACTGAACAGCATGGGTGGTTTGCGTGTTTTGGGGATGAATTCCTTATTTTGGTTACTTTTGGTTGTAACATTTTTTTCTCCTGAGGGTTATTTTGTTTTTCCTTCAGGTTTCCCCTCCTTTTGATCTCTGGTTCCCTCTGCCTTTTCTAAATCCACCTTGAACATCTGGAAGTTCTCAGTTCATATACTCTTAAAGCCTCGTTTGGAGAATTTTGAGGATTACTTTATTGGTGTGTGAGATGAGTGCAATTGTGCAGTAGTCTGAGCATCCTTTGGCATTGCCTTTCTTTCAGATTGGAATGAAAACTGACCTTTTCCAGTCCTGTGGCCACTGCTGAATTTTCCAAATTTCCCTGCATATTGGGTGTAGGATTTAAACAGCATTGTCTTTTAGGATTTGCAATAGCTCAGCTGGAATTTCATCACCTCCACTAGTTTGTTCATAGTGATGCTTCCTAAGGCCCACTTGACTTCACACTCCAGGACGTCTGGCTCTAGGTGAGTGATCACACCATGGTGGTTATCTTCAGTTCAGTTCAGTTCAGTTGCTCAGTCATGTCCGACTCTTTGCGCCCCATGAATCGCAGCACGCCAGGCCTCCCTGTCCATCACCAACTCCCGGAGTTCACTCAGACTCACATCCACTGAGTCAATGATGCCATCCAGCCATATCATCCTCAGTCGTCCCCTTCTTCTCCTGCCCCCAATCCCTCCCAGCATCAGAGTCTTTTCCAATGAGTCAACTCTTTGCATGAGGTGGTCAAAGTACTGGAGTTTCAGCTTTAGCATCATTGCTTCCAAAGCAATCCAGGGCTGATCTCCTACAGAATGGACTGGTTGGATCTCCTTGCAGTCCAAGGGACTCTCAAGAGTCTTCTCCAACACCACAGTTCAAAAGCATCAATTCTTAGGCTCTCAGCCTTCTTCACAGTCCAACTCTCACAGCCATACATGACCACTGGAAAAACCATAGCCTTGACTAGACAAAGCTTAGTCGGCAAAGTAATGTCTCTGCTTTTGCATATGCTGTCTAGGTTGGTCATAACGTTTCTTCCAAGGAGTAAGCGTCTTTTAATTTCATGGCTGCAGTCACCATCTGCAGTCATTATGGAGCCCCCAAAAATAAAGTCTGACACTGTTTCCACTGTTTCTCCATCTATTTCCCATGAAATGATGGGACCGGATGCTATGATCTTCGTTTTCTGAATGTTGAGCTTTAAGCCAACTTTTTCACTGTCCTCTTTCACTTTCATCAAGAGGCTTTTTAGCTCCTCTTCACTTTCTGCCATAAGGGTGGTGTCATCTGCATATCTGAGGTGTTTGATATTTCTCCCAGCAATCTTGATTCCAGCTTGTGTTTCTTCCAGTCCAGCGATTTCTCATGATGTACTCTGCATAGAAGTTAAATAAGCAGGGTGACAATATACAGCCTTGACGTACTCCTTTTCCTATTTGGAACCAGTCTGTTGTTCTATGTCCAGTTCTAACTGTTGCCTCCTGACCTGCATACAGATTTCTCAAGAGGCAGGTCAGGTGGTCTGGTATTGCCATCTCTTTCAGAATTTTCCACAGTTTATTGTGATCCACACAGTCAAAGGCTTTGGCATAGTCAATAAAGCAGAAATAGATGTTTTTCTGGAACTCTCTTGATTTTTCCATGATCCAGCGGATGTTGGCAACTTTGAATCTCTGGTTTCTCTGCCTTTTCTAAAACCAGCTTGAACATCAGGGAGTTCACGGCTCATGTATTGCTGAAGCCTGGCTTGGAGAATTTTGAGCATTACTGTACTAGCATGTGAGATGAGTGCAATTGTGCGGTAGTTCAAGCATTCTTTGGCATTGCCTTTCTTTGGAATTTGAATGAAAACCGACCTTTTCCAGTCCTGTGGCCACTGCTGAGTTTTCCAAATTTGCTGGCATATTGAGTACAGCACTTTCACAGCATCATCTTTCAGGATTTGAAAGAGATCAACTGGAATTCCATCACCTCCACTAGCTTTGTTTGTAGAGATGCTTTCTAAGGCCCACTTGACTTCACATTCCAAGATGTCTGGCTCTAGATGAGTGATCACATCATCATGATTATCTGGGTCGTGAAGATCTGTTTTGTACAGATCTTCCATGTATTCTTGCCACCTCTTCTTAATATCTTCTGTTTCTGTTAGGTCCATACTATTTCTGTCCCTTTATCGAGCCCATCTTTACATGAAATGTTCCCTTGGTATCTCTCATTTTCTTGAGGAGATCTCTAGTCTTTCCCATTCTGTTCTTTTCCTCTATTTCTTTGCATTCATCGCTGAAGAAGGCTTTCTTATCTCTTCTTGCTATTCTTTGGAACTCTGCATTCAGATGCTTATATATTTCTCCTTTGCTTTTCGCCTCTCTTCTTTTCACAGCTATTTGTAAGGCCTCCCCAGACAGCCATTTTGCTTTTTTGCATTTCTTTTGCATGGGGATGGTCTTGATCCCTGTCTCCTGTACAATGTCACGAACCTCATTCCATAGTTCATCAGGCACTCTATCTATCAGATCTAGGCCCTTAAATCTATTTCTCACTTCCACTGTAAAATCATAAGGGATTTGATTTAGGTCATACCGTGAATGGTCTAGCAGGTTTTCCCTACTTTCTTCAATTTAAGTCTGAATTTGGTAATAAGGAGTTCATGATCTGAGCTACAGTCAGCTCCTGGTCTTGTTTTTGTTGACTGTATAGAGCTTCTCCACCTTTGGCTGCATAGAATATAATCAATCTGATTTCAGTGTTGACCATCTGGTGATATCCATGTGTAGAGTCTTCTCTTGTGTTGTTGGAAGAGGGTGTTTGCTATGACCAGAGTCGGACACGACTGAAGTCACCTAGCAGCAGCAGCAGCAGCAGCAGCAGCAGCAGCAGCAGCAATCTGCACGTTTCTTTCTTTCATTGCCACTCCCACCCCTTTACATCCCCGCCCACAGTGTAGGAAGACTTCTTGTTTGCCTCGCCTTCAGCATCATTTAAACTTCGTAGAGCTTTTGAAAAATGGCCATTCTGAGGGGTGTGCATTGATACCACACTGCAGCTTTGATGGGCATTTCTCCAACACTGATGCGAATCATCTTTTCATGTGCTTTATGGCCATCTGGATGCCAGCTGAAGACAAAGAATCTAAATATGCCTATTTAGATCTTTGGCCTATTTTTCTATTGATTGATTTTTGATGTTGAACTGAATGAACTGTTTGCATGTTTTTGGAGATGAATAAATTGTTTTTACTTTTATTTTTAATATAAATTTATTTATTTTAATTAGCGGCTAATTACAATACTGTATTGGTTTTGCCATACATCAAAATGAATCTGCCACAGGTGTACACGTGTTCCAAATCAAGTGTAACCATTTTTCCCAATTTAAGTGTTGTCTTTTTCTTTCATTTAGGGTTGCCCTTGCTGTGCTAAAGCTTTTGAGGTAAATGAGGTTACTTTTGTTGAGGTTTTGTTGTTGTTGTTGTTGTTGTTGTCCTAAGAGGGAAACCAAGAACTTGCTGTGATTTATTTCAAAACCTGTCTTGCCCATATTTTCCTCAAGAAGTATAGAGTATCCATCCCTCCATTTAGTTCTTTAATCGATTTGGAGTTTCTTTTCTGGATGAGGTTAGGGAGAGATGCAATTTCATTGACTTTTCACTTGTTTCCGGAGCCTCCACAGGATCCTCTGCTCTGGCTGTTAACAATGGACATTACTAGCATCAGTGTAGGAGAATTTCTTTTTCTCCAAAACCTCTCCAGCATTTACTGTTTGTAGAGTTTTTGACACTAGCCATTGTGACTGGGACTAGCTCATTCCTAGTTGTAGTTTTTATTTGAATTTCTCTAAAATTACTTCATGTTGAAAGGTTTCCATTTGATTAAAAAAAAACAAAAAACATAGTGTGATTAAAATCCGGCCTCTCAAGATTGGCCTCTTGACCGTCTGCCCTGTTTTGAATTCTTTTCCCCGGACCCTCCCGAGGACGCGAGTTGAGGAGAGGTGTGTTTTCCTTACGTCCCCTCGGTCCATCCTGCTGCCACCAATGCCACTTTCTCCTTCTGTTGCTGGTTGAATGTATTCCGGTGTCTAGATGGACCAGTTACCTTCATTTCTGTACCAATGGACATTTCTGTTGGACACTCTGTCTTCAATATAGTCAATAGTGCTGTCCTAAAAATAAGGGTACACGCACATATCATTTATATTGTTTTAGTTTTTCTGGATCTAAGGCAAGGAGTTGGCTTCCAGGGCATTAGTAACTCCATGTTTAGTGTTTTAAGGAATCTCCATGCCTTTTTCCTTCTTGGTCGCACCCACCCATTTACATCCCTGCCCCCAGGGTAGAATGATTCCTTTTCCCCCTGCTCCTGGCAGAGTTTAATCTTTGTAGATCTTTATGGAGGATCCTCACTCTCCAGTGATTTTAGCTGATACCTCATTGTCGTTTTGATTTGCATTTCTCCAATCATTAGGGACCCTGAGCATCTTTTCACGTGCCTTATAGCGATCTGGATACATTCTTTGCAAAAATATCCATTTAGATCTTTGGCCCATTTCTGTTGTGTGTGTGTGTGTGAGTGTGAGTGTGTGTGTGTGTGAGTGTGTGTGTGTGTGTGTTGAGCCTGCATGAGCTGTTTGCTTGTTTTGCAGGATGAATTACTTGTTGATATATTTTCTTGCCAACTTTTTTTCCACTCTGAGGGTTGTCATTTTCTTTCGTTATGGTTTCCCTTCCTGTGTAAGTGCTTCTAAGGTTAATGAAGTCCTTGCTGAGTTTTTCTTATTTTTATTTTTCATTATTCTAAGAGGTGGATCAAGAGGGAATTTATTGTGATTTATGTCAAAGCCTCTTTTTCCTATGGCTTTCCTCTAATGGTAGGGAGTAATTGTCTCTCCATTTAGTTCTTTAACTAATTTGGAGTTTTTCTTTAAAATGGGTAGGGAGTGTTGTAATTTCGTTCTCTTTTGCTTGTTTAAGGACCCTCCTCCCTGTCCTCTGTCCTGGCTATTAACAAGTTATGTTGGCCTCTTGACCATGTGCCCTGTTTTTGAATTCTTTTTCCAGGACCTATCCCAGGACATTTGTTGAGAACAGGTGTATTTTGGTCAGCACAGGTTTTTCAGTTATTGTTACCAAAAGCAACCACAAGGCGGCATCATTTTTCATCCTCCACTTTTTTGGGTAATTTATTTTTTTCTACAGAGTTGATTTCCGACTCTGTTTAGGTGTACAGGAACTTGATTCAGTCATAAATAGATGTACCGCTGTTCTTTGGGGGATCTTTTCCCATGAAGGTTATCACAGTGTGTTTCCTTCAACTTGCTGTGCTGTTCAGTTGGTCCTTTTAGATGACCTGTTTGATATGTAGTGATGTGAGCATTTTAATCCCTCTTAGTGTATCCCTCCTGCAACGTTTTTAAAAAATAATCATGAGTTGGTTTTTTAACTCTGAGTGTGTTTCTATTTGCAAATTATTTTATTTGCATGAATTTCTGGCTTCCACCTTTCAGTACTATTTTAGGATGTTTGCCTTTGGTCTCATACCTCAGTGTGATAATCTCTCAGTACATCCATGCTGCTGCTCATGGTAGTTTTTTTTTTGTTTTTTGTTTTCCTGAGTGTATTCCACTGTCTAGATGGGCCAGTTAGTCTTCATTTTTCTGTCGATTTTTGGTTAATGCCTGACTTGGCTATTGTGAACAGTGCTGCCCTGAAAATAGAAATGTACATATTCTTTGGAATTAGGATTTTTTTCCAGATCAAAGCAAGGCGAAGTATTGCTGGAAACGTGGTAACTCTCTATTTCGTGTTTCAAGGAGCCTCCAGATATTTTCCCTTCGTGGCTGCACCCACCCATTTACAACCCTGCCCACGGCATAGGAGGGTTCCCTGTACCCCTCGCCTTCAGCAGCACTTAAGCTTCGAAGATCTTTTGAGGATGGCCGTTCTGAGCCGTGTGAGAGATGGCTCAGGTAGTTTTAATTTGCATTTCTTTACTACTTACTGATGATGAGTATCTTTCCACGGGCTTTTTAC
>NW_017212411.1:0-16638 GCF_001704415.2 Capra hircus
GGCTGTCCCACGTGCCACGGTGGTGTGAGTCGATCCTCGGCGTGGACGTCGAGAGGCAGTGCAGGGAAAACAGGTTCTTCCTGAATGGACTTAGACATCTGGGGACTCTTAGAATGCTGGCAAGGCCCTGGAGTTCCTCTCGTCTTTCCTGTTGAAAGCTCCTCCTCTTGATATGCGACGCGAAGGCCTGGAATTCTTTCCCGAAGACGAAGGGAAAGGATCCCTCTTCTCGAGCTACGAGGCGGAAACGGGGCTCCACTGGATGTGGCGGGGACCCTCGTCCTTCCTCTCGAGTGGAGATGGGTATGTCGGAGAAACTTCTTGACTTGCAGCAAGGTGTGAAGGACCCTTTGGAAGTTCCAAGGTTAGTTGTGATTAGCCTCGCGACGCCTCAGCGAAATGGCCTCATCTCGCCTGGAGGGAGAACCTCCTGGATTTCTCCAGTTGCGGCAGGTGGCTCGTCGAGTTTCGACAGAGACCTCAGGGACCCGCTCTGGTGACCTCAGGAAAAGGCCAGTCCCATGCGAGGTGCTAGGGCCCTCTCAGGATTCCTCTCCTGTCGATGCGGGGCCTAAGTCCTTGTGTGGAGTCGGACCGGAACCTGAGGATTGCTCTCCAGTGCTGACATGGATCTTGGCGTACTTCTGGAGTCTCCCAAGTGGCGTCAGTCCTCGGCTCGAGTGGGGTCATGCACGTGCGCTTTCCTCCTGAGCGTAGCAGCAGTGTCTCGCTTCCCGTCCCGTGGATCAAGGGATCTGTGGCTTTCCCTCGAGTCTTCCCATGAGGCTTTCTCTCAGGGCTATTCCACTTGCCACCATGGTGTGATCGATCCTCGGCGTGAAAGTCGAACCAGTGCAGGGAAAACAGGAACCTCCTTCCCCACAGTAGGGGTACACTGTCCCCTTGGTCGGGTATCTCCAGGGCACTCGCGCTGGGGGGTTGCCCGTGGATATTCGGGCCTCAGGCTCCACGTGAGAAAAGCCCCAAATGGCATTAGCTGCCAGTCCAGACGCTGGCCCCTCAGGTCTCTGTCCGGAGCCTTGGGCTCCAGCAACTCAAAGCCCTCGGGGTGGCACTCTGGGACTGGCTGTAGGAATGGACGCCAAGAGCCCACGAAGGAGTTGGGGAGGGGCAGGGGGGGAAACAGAGGCGAGGACAGCGAGGGATCTAGGTGGAGACGCTGGAGAGAGAGTCTGGTGTCCCAGAATGCCTCAGAGGAGCCAGAGGGGACAGTCCGAGGCCAGGACCTGTGGAATGTGAAAAGGCGGGAAATCCAGAGCAAGGCAGGCTGGGAAAGGGGCGTTGGTGGCCAATTCAAAGGGACCTAGGGGCGTTTCCTGGGCGGTGAGCTCCCTTGGCACTGCTGAGGGCCCCTGATTGATCCACCCGGGATTGATCCCACCCCCCGCTGAGAGGGAGGGCCACAAACCAAAGCCCCCGAACTGCCCGCCCACCCCAACGGGGATCTTGGCGGTCCGGGGCACAGCCGTGCCGGGAAAAGCCCACTCACTCCACGGGACTCCGTCCAGGGTCTCTGCTTGGAAAAGAGGCCAGGGGCGGCCCCCTCCATCTACCCACCCAAACCTTATTGACGTCAATGGGGGCGGAGCCGCCTCCCGCTTTCCAGAGTCCTGAGCTGCTGGGTCCCCACCCACTCGGCCAGCAGTCTGCAGCATGCCCGTGTGCCTCTCCCACCATGGCTTCGTCCGGCTCCTCCAGCACCTCAAGCAGTACGTTTGCCCTCCGGTCCCTGTGGTCGGATCACATCTCAGGGGATTTGCAGGTGGCCTGGGCAAGGGCTCTCGGCCAACGTGTTGACCCCCCTCCCACCCGAGAACGGCGGGGACCCATCGGCCAGGCCCGGGGTTCCGAGGCGTCAGGTGTGCCCAAATTCGGAGGGCCTGGCATCGTTCGTTCATCTTGCTCCTTTGGCACACGCATGGCTTCTCCGTTCTCTTTTCTGGGAAGACAGTGTTGTTTCAGGGGGAGTGCTGCGGGGGGCGGGGGCCGGGGTTGGGTGGTGGTGGGAGCAGGTGCTGTGCTGGGATGAGGCCCTTTATCCTCATATCTTCCTGTGGGAATGGGAGTCGGGGAGCTCTGTGGCCTTGCTGCCTTTAGTGGCTTCCTCTGCGCAGGGGCCTAGTGGCTTCTGCCTTTTGTCAGGCGTTACGGGGTTTGGGCTTCGCTTTGGTGGCCTTGGCCTTTGCCTTGGCCTGGGCCTTGGCCTTGCCCTTGGCGTTGCCCTTGCCCTTGCCTTGGCCTTGGGCTGGGCTTGCCTTGCCCTTGAATTTGAACTTGACCTTGACCTTGACCTTGACCTTGAACTTGACTTAGAACTTAACCTTAACCTGAACTTGACCTTGACCTTGACCTTGAAGTTGACCTTGACCTTGAACTTGACTTGACCTTGAACTTGACCTTGACCTTGAACCTGAACTTGAACTTGACCTTTACCATGAACTTGAACTTGACCTTGACCTTGACCTTGAACTTCAACTTGACCTTGAACTTGAACTTGACCTTGACCTTGACCAACAACGGGAGACCTCGAGATTTGCTCAGAGCACCGGAGGTCCAGAAGCAGGGCCCTGTATCTCCCCTTCCCTTTGTGATCATTGCAAAGACATTCCTAGCTGATAGCGGGAGTGCCCCTGAAGAAGCAAGCAGTGGGAGTGTGTTTGACACGACTGTGTGCCTTCCTGGCCTCATCTCCACAAGGGGCCTTTCCTCTCGAAGTAGGCCCCATGTCCCCTTGGGGAGGGTGTCATGCCTCTTTTCTCCTCACTGCCAAAGGGTGGAGCCAAGCTCGCTCTGTCAGAGGTACAAAAACAGCAATTGAATGGATTTTCAAGCTCTTGCTAGGCTGCACCCTTTTCAGGGCCCACTTTACTGAAACAGGTGCTCTGTGGCCCCTGGTTGGGTATGCAGGTTCACAAACAGGGTGAGATCCTGTCCAAGCCAAGAATTTTCCTGAAAGACCTAGGCTCACTAGAGCTCTCCTCCAGAGCAAAGGGGATAGAGGAGATGTATGGAGGAGTCTTTGCCTTTCCCTGTGAGTGTGGGGCTACTCCCTACAGCCCCCAGCTCAGAGATAACTGCCTCTAAGAAAGGAATGGCAAGAAGCGCTATTCTTGGAGGTTGGGACAGGGAGTTCGCAGCATGTGGGAAAGAAAGACTTCTTCAGGGAAGAAGAGGCAACCACCGGGGGTGTGTTTGCAAGCCTCTATTTGGAAGGAACGGGTTTGCTTATACAACTCAAGACCTCCAGATCTGCTCAGAGGACTGAAGTTCCAGAGACAGGGCCATGTATCTCCCCTTCCCTTTGAGATCCTTGCAAAGACATTCCTAGCAGATCGTGGGAGTGCCCATGAAGAAGCAAGCAGCGGGAGTGTGCTTGACATCACTGGCTGCCTACCTGGGCTCAGCTCCTCAAGGGGCCTTTCTCTCCTGGTAGGCCCTATGTCCCCTTTGGGAGAGGGTTGTGCCCTCTTCCCTCCACACTGCCAAAGGGTGGAGGTGGAGCAAACTCGTTCTCTCCGAGGTAAAAAAAAAAAAAGACAAATTGGATGGATTTTTAAGCTCTTGCTATGCTGCACCCCTCCAGGACCCACTCGAGCAAAACAGGTGCCCTGTGGCCCCTAGGTCGGGTATGCAGGTTCACACACCGGGTGTGATCCCGTCAAAGCCAAGAATTTTCCTGACAGACCTAGGCTCACTAGAGCTCTCCTCCAGAGGAAAGGGGACAGAAAAGACGTGTGTGTGGAGGTGGCTCTGCCTTTCCAGGTCCCAATCTCAGGGATAACTGCCCCTAAGAAAGGACCTGCTGCTACTGCTGCTGCTAAGTTGCTTCAGTCGTGTTCGACTCTGTGCGACGCCATAGACGGTAGCCCACTAGGCTCCCCCGTCCCTGGGATTCTCCAGGCAAGAACAGTAAGTGGGTTGCCATTGCCTTCTCCAATGCATGAAAGTGAAAATGAAAGTGCAGTCGCTCAGTCGTGTCCGACCCTCAGCGACCCCACGGACTGCAGCCTACCAGGCTTCTCCGTCCATAGGATTTTCTGAAAGGAACTGCAAGAAGCGCTTTTCCAGGAGGCTGGGAAAGGGAGTTCGCAGGATGTGGGGAAAGAGAGCCTCCTTCGGGGAAGAATAGGCGGCCACTTGTTTTGTGTTGCAAACCTCTATTTGGAAGGAACAGGTTAGCTTATACAAAGGGAGACCTCCAGATCTGCTCAGAGGACCGAAGTTGCAGAGGCAGGTCGGTGTAATTTCCCTTCACTTTGCAATCCTTGCAAAGACATTCCTTGCTGATAGATGATTCAGCAAGGGCCTTTGAGACTGTTGTTTTCTTTCCTAGGTTCAAAGATTCCTTCAGTTCCTAATATAGATATCCTAGAAATTATGTGACATCCGTGAAAATCTGATATGTCCTGGTCAAATGCTGTCAGTTATAATTCCAGTTATCATATTAAAGCATTTCAAGTCGCAGCAGTGACCAGATTACATTGTCAATTTCTATTTAATCAGGTTTTAACCATGTCCTCTATGGTTTCACACTGATGCCTTTGCAGAAATACTGCTACTTCAAGATATATGGAATATACTTTTTTAAGCTTACCGATAATTTGTTTGTTTGTTTGTTTGTCTTCTGGTAAGCTGGTAGCAGATGGAATTTAGTCTCCTCTCTAGGTTAAGAGAACAAAGTTTTCTTAGAATGCAATTTTTGATAACAGACTATGAATTTCTTTACCTTTCATTGATTTATAATTGTTTTCATCATCTGTTTTTTTACTTCGGTAAAGTAAATAAGCCTTATTTAAGATTTTGGTACATGTTGGATGGACTAAGCTTTCCCCACTCTTGCAAGTTCCCTTAACCCTTCAGATTCTTCTCGTGGGACCAAGATCTCACTTTCCTCCAGAGGGACAATCCAAGCTTTTTATTAGTTGATCTGCCCCTGACATCAGAGTCCATTTGAGCACGAGTTGGCATATAATTTAGGCATGAAACTATGACTACATAAAGAAAAGTTGATTTTATGATTCAGGGATGGCCATGATATGCCTTGCACTTCAGAGAAAATGGGTTAAAATGATTTTTTTTTCTTCAAAACTGCACAGCCAGTTCTTTCAGCATATGCAATTGAAAACATCTAGTCATTAGGTCAGTTTTCATTCCAATCCCAAAGAAAGGCAATGACAAAAATATTCAAGGTGCTGCACAATTGCACTCATCTCACACACTAGTAAAGTAATGCTCAAAATTCTCCAAGTTCACATGAACTGTGAACTTCCAAATGTTCAAGAGGGATTTAAAAAATGCAGAGAAACCAGAGATCAAACTGCCAACATCCACTGGATCATTGAAAAAGCAAGAGAGTTCCAGAAAAAAAGACATCTATTTCTGCTTTATTGACTATGCCAAAGCCTTTGACTGTGTGGATCACAATAAACTGGGAAAAATTCTGAAAGAGATGGGAATACCAGACCACCTGACCTGTCTCTTGAGAAACCTGTATGCAGGTCAGGAAGAAACAGTTCGAACTGGACATGGAACAACAGACTGGTTCTTAATAGGAAAAGGAATATGTCAAGGCTGTATATTGTCAGCCTGCTTATTTAACTTATATGCAGAGTACATCATGAGAAACACTGGGCTGGAGGAAGCACACGCTGGAATCCAGATTGCTGGGAGAAATATCAATAATCTCAGATATGCAGATGACACCACCCTTATGGCAGAAAGTGAAGAAGAACTAAAGAGTCTCCTGATGAAAGTGAAAGAGGAGAGTGAAAAAGTTAGCTTAAAGCTCAGCATTCAGAAAACTAAAATCATTGCATCCAGTCTCATCACTTCATGGCAAATAGATGGGAAAACATTGGAAACAGCAGCGGACTATTTTTGGGGGCTTGGAAATCACTGCAGGTGATGGCTGCCTCCATGAA
The DNA here is from genome assembly GCF_001704415.2 of Capra hircus. Lineage (NCBI taxonomy): Eukaryota > Metazoa > Chordata > Mammalia > Artiodactyla > Bovidae > Capra > Capra hircus. The sequence goes on from NW_017212411.1 coordinate 5,943, forward strand.
CTTAAAACATATTTATGACTTGGAAGAAAAGTGATGACCAAAATAGACAGCATATTAAAAAGCCGAGACGTTGCTTTGGCCAACAAAGATCCATCCAGTCAAGGCTATGGTTTTTCCATATGTCATGGATGGATATGAAAGATGTACTATAAAGAAAGTGACAGCTGAAAATTGGATGCTTTTGAACTGTGGTGTTGGAGAAGATGCTTGTAGGTCGCTTAGACTACAAGGAGACACAACCACTCCATCCTAAAGGAAATCAGGTCTGAATATACATTGGAAGGACTAATACTGAACCTGAAACTCCAATACTTTGGCCACTTGATGTGAAGAGCTGACTCACTTGGAAGTTGCTTTGATTTGCCTGTGAGTGTGGGAGCCCTCCCTGGGCAAAGGGCCTCAGGGGTCATTGCCACTGAATCACGACCTCCAAGCAAGCGCATTCCAGCTGTGTGACATTCAGGAAGCAGGAGACTGGGAAAACTATCTTCCTTAGAGGAAGGAAAGTCATCCACAGAGAGTGTGTTTTCAGGCCTCTCTTTGCAGCAAGTGTTTTGCTTCTCAGACATCAGAGCTGCAGGCTTGCTCTGAGGGCCTCAATTGCAGAGTCAGGGCTGTGTGTCTCACTGCACTTTCCAAGCATTGCAGACACATTCCTAGGTTGGAGCAGTGCTTCCCATGAGAAAGAAGCCTCGGGAGTGTGTCTGAGCGGGCTGAGTGCCATGCTAGGGTCACCTAGTCGAGGGCACCTTGCACATCCAATGGGCCCCAGGCGAGTAGCTATGGACCGGCCCTTCGGTTGAGACATCCCAAAGCAGGGAACAAAGCTAGCTCTGTCAGAAGGAGGAAAACAGCAATGGGATGGATTTTCAAGCAGTTGCTAAGTCACACCACGTTAGGGCTCCCCGGGAAAGAAATGCAAATTTTGGCCTCTAGGCCCAGTATCCAGATGTGTGCACAGGATATTTTCCCCACAGGATCCAAGAATGTTCCAGACAGACCTAAGCTCACTAGCTCTCTCCTGCAGAGGAAATGAAATATTGTTGCTGAACCACGAAAAGATGCTGGGATTCTTGGCTTATGGAGGAGAAGAATTCAATCCAGGGCCCAAGACGAGGCTTGATTGCTCAGAGCTTTTGTGCAATAGAGTTTTATTAAAGGATAAAGGAGATAGAGAAAGCTTCTGACAGAGACATTACAAGGGGCAGAAAGCGTACCCCCTTGCTAGTGTTAGTAATGGAGTTATATACTCTCCAATAAGTTATGACAACGAACAAAAGAATGTCTGGAGGTTGTAAAGACTCACTAGACCTACTCCCATAATTGACATTTTAAGATAACAGGATTAGCCAGAAGGTTTTTTCCAGAGACCGTCCTCAAGAAGGATGCATGATTGTTATATAATCCTAAGGAAAGTAGAGGGAAAAACAGTTTGTCCTTCCTTCCTCCTTGAGAATTCTAGACCCCTCTCTCCTTGGGGACCCTTGAACTTCTTAGAAACCTGCCTTGGCAATGACTCTCTCAGAAACATGATTGAACAGCCGTTTGGAGCTTCCTTTGACTTTCCCTGGGAGGGAGGGAGCCCTCCCTGAGCACAGGGCCTCAGGGGCCATGGCCAATGAAAAATAATCTCCCAGCAAGTGCTTTTCAGCCCTGTGTGACTCTCAGCCCACAGGAGGTCTGAGAAAACTCTCTTCCTTGGAGGAAGGAAAGGCAGCCCAAGAGTGTGTTTTCAGGCCTGTATCTTGCAGCAAGTGTTTGGCTTGTTAGACAGAAGACCTGCAGGCCTGTTCCAACAGACTCAATTCCAGAATCAGGGCCTTGTGTCTCCCTGCAGTTTCCTGGCCTTGCAAACACATTCCTAAGTGAGAGCAGCCCTGCCCATGGGGAAGCAGGCTGCGGGAGTGTGTCTGAGGGGGCCAGGTGTCATGCTGGGGTCACCTGGTCGAGGGCACCTTGCACCTCCAATGGACCCCAGGCAAGGAGTTGCAGGCCACCACCTTGCTTCTGAAATCCCAAAATGGGGAGCAAAGCTCGCTCTGTCAGAGGGAAGAAAACAGCAACAGGATGGATTTTCAAGCAGTTGCTAGGCTGTACTGCATTAGGGCTCCAAGGAAGGAAAATGCGAATTTTAGCCCCTACGACTGGTATCCAGGTGGGCTCCCAGGATGATTTCCCCGCAGGATCCAAGAACGTTCCAGACAGACCTGGGCTCACTAGCTCCCTCCTGCAGAGGAAACATGAGAGAACAGCTGTTTGGAGGTTGCTTTGACTTCCCCTGGGAGGGTAGGATCCCTCCCTGGGTGCAGGGCCTCAGGGGCCATTGCCGCTGAGAAATGCCCTCGAAGCCAGACCTTTGCAGCCTTGTATGACTCAGCACGGAGGAGACTGGAAAAGCTCTCTTCCTTGGAGGAAGGAAAGGCAGCCCCAGAGAGTGTGTTTTCACACCTGTATCTTGCAGCAAGTGTTTGGCGTCTCAGACGTCAGACCTCCAGGCCTGCTCCAACGGCCTCAGTTCCAGAGTCAGGGCCGTGTGTCTCCCTGCATTTTCTGAGCCTTGGGAACACATTCCTAGGTCAGAACAGTCCTGCCCATGGGGAAGGAGGCTGCGGGAGTGTGTCTGAGGGGGTCGAGTGCCATGCTGGGGTCCAATAGACCCGGTACCTCCAATAGACCCCAGGACAACAGCGGTGGGGCTCCCCCTGGCTTCCGAAATGCCAAAGCGAGAAGCAAAGCTAGCTCTATCAGAAGGAAGAAAAGAGCAATCGGATGGATGTTCAGGCTGTTGCTGGGCCGCACCACTTCAGGGTCCCCCCCGAGAGGAACAGGCGCCCTGTGGCCCCTAGGTCCGATATGCAGGTTAACACACAGGGTGTGTCCCCATAGGAGCCAAGAATTTTCCTGACAGACCTAGGCTCACTAGAGCTCTCCTACAGGGCAAAAGGGGTAGAACAGACTGTGGATGTGACTCTGCCTTTCCCAGCGAGCATGGGGCCCTCCCTATGGCCCCGGGCTCCAGGGAAAATTGTCCCTGAAAAATGACCTCCAAGAAGCGCTTTTCCAGCAGGCTGTGATGCAGAGTTCACAGGATGCGGGGAAAGTGATCGTCCTACAGGGAAGAAGAGGCAGCCACCCAGTGTGTGTTTGCAAGCCTGTATTTGGAAGAAACTGGTTAGCTCCTTCAAGGGGAGACCTCCAGGTCTGCTCAGAGGACGGAAATTCCAGAGGCAGCACCATGCATCTCCCCTGTCCTTTCTGAGCCTTGGAAAGACATTCCTAGCTTATAGCGGTATTGCTCATGAAGAAGCAGGATGCAGGAATGTGTCAGACATGACTGGGTGCCTTCCTGGGTTCAGCTCCGTGAGGGGCCTTTCCACTCAAATTAGGTCCCATGCCTCCTTGGGGAGGAAGTGGGGCCCGCTTGCCTCCAAATTGCCAAAGGCTGGAACAAAGCTAGTTCTATCAGAGGTAAGAAAAGAGCAATTGGATGGATGTGGAAGCTGTTGCTGGGCCGCACTGCTTCAGGCCCCCCACCCCTCCGCCCCCGAGAGAAACAGGCGCCCTGTGGCCCCTAGGTCCTGGATGCAGTTTCACACATAGAATGTGTCCCCATAGGAGCCAAGAATTTTCCTGACAGACCTAGGCTCACTAGAGCTCTCCTACAGAGCAAAGGGGATGGGACAGATGTGTGGCTGTGGCTCTGCCTTTCCCTGGGAGTGTGGAGCCGCTCCCTATGGCCCCGGGCTCCAGGGGAAATTGCCCCTGAATAATGACCTCCAAGAAGCGCTTTTCCAACTGGCTGAGACGTGGAGTTCTCAGGATGCAGGGAAAGCGAGTGTCCTTTGGGGAAGCAAAGGCAGTCACCTGTTATCATGACTTACTAGAATAGTAGGTACCTTCTCCGGTTGGGCAGAGGCCTTCCCTACCTGATCTGAAAAAAGAAAACGAAGTAGCTCGCTGATTTGAGAAATAATTCCCAGACTTGGGTTTCCAACCAGTATAGAATCCGACAATGGCCCTGTCTTTGTAGCCACGTTAATTAACAGGTATGTGAAGCTCTAAATATCAGTGGAAATTACATACAGCATATAGGCCTCAGGGGAAATGGGCCTCATCTCGCCTGGAGGGGAGAACCTCCTGGATTTTACCCAGTAGCGGCAGGTGCTCTCGAGTTACGATGCGGACCTCAGGGACCCCGCTCTGGTGGCCTCAGGAAAGGCCAGTCCCCATGCGAGTTACCAGGGGGCCTCTAGGGATTCCTCACCCATCGATGCCGTTGCCTAAGACCTTGTGTGGAGTCGGGGCCAGACCCTGAGGATGCCTCTCCAGTGCTGACATGAGTCTTTCCATACTTCTGGAGTCTTGCCACGGGATTCAGGCCTCATCTCATGTGGGGGCATGCACCTGCCAATTCCTCACGAGCTGTAGCAGCAGTGTCACGCTTTCTGACGTGTGGATCAAGGGATCTGTCGCTTTCAATTGAGGCTTTTCACACGAGGCTTTCCAACAGGGCTGTCCCACGTGCCACGGTGGTGTGAGTCGATCCTCGGCCGTGAAATTCGAGGCAGTGCAGGGAAAACAGGTTCTTCTGGAATGGACTTAGACATCTGGGGGACTCTTGGAATGCTGGCAAGACCCTGGAGTCCCTCTCGCCTTTCCTGTGGAGATCTCCTCCTCTTGAGATGCGACGGGAACACGGGGAATTCTTTCCCACCCACGCAGGGAAAGAATCCCTCCTCTTAAGCTAGGAGGCGGAAACGGGGCTCCTCTGGATGTGGGCGGGACTGTTGTGCTTCCTCTCGAGTGGAGACGGGTATGTCGGGGAACTTCTTGAGTTGTAGCAAGGGTGTGAAGGACCCTTTGGAAGTTCCAGAGGTTAGGTGTGATTAGCCTCGAGACGCCTCAGCGGAAATGGGCCTCATCTCGCCTGGAGGGCAGAACCTCCTGGATTTTCTCCAGTTACAGCAGGTGCTCTCGACATACGACGGGGACCTCAGGGACCCGGTGTGGTGGCCTCAGGAAAGGCCAGTCCCATGCGAGTTTCTCCGGGGCCTCTCGGGATTCCTCTCCAATCGATGCCGGGGCCTAATACCTTGTGTGGAGTCGGTGCCGGAACCTGAGGATTCCTCTCCAGTGCTGACATGGATCTTGGGGTACTTCCGAGTCTCCCCAGGGGGTCAGTCCTCGTCTCAAGTGGTGGCATGCACGTGCGCTTTCCTCCCGAGCTGTAGCAGCAGTGTCACCCTTCCCTTCGCATGGATCAAGTTATCTGTGGCTTTCGCTCGAGGCTTTCCCTCTGAGCTTTCCCACGAGGCTTTCCCACGAGGCTTTCCCACAGGGCTGTCCCACGTGCCACCGTGGTGTGAGTGGATCCTCAGCTTGAAAGTCGAGGCAGTGCAGGAAAAACAGGTTACCCTGTAATGGACTGAGACATCTGGGGGACTCTGGGAATGGTGGCACGACCCTGGAGTTCCTCTCGCCTTTCCTGAGGAGCGCGCCTCCTCTTGAGATGAGATGGGAACGCCGGGAATTCTTTGCCGACCACGCAGGGAAAGGATCCCTCCTCTCCGAGCTAGGAGGCGGAAACGGGGCTCCTCTGGATGTGGGCGAGACTCTCGTGCTTCATCTCGAGTGGAGACGGGCAAGTCGGGGAACTTCTTGAGTTGCAGCAAGGGTGTGAAGGACCCTTCGGAAGTTCAAGAGGTTAGGTGTGATTACTCTCGAGACGCCTCAGCGGAAATGGGCCTCATCTCGCTTGGAGGGGAGAACCTCCTGGATTTTCTCGAGTTGCGGCAGGTGCTCTCGACTTACGTCGGGGACCTCAGGGACCCCTCTGGTGTCCTCAGGAAAGGCCTCTCCACATGCGAGTTTCTCGGGGGCCTCTTGGAATTCCTCTCCCGTCGATGCCAGGGCCTAAGACCTTGTGTGGAGACGGTGCCGGAACCTGAGGATTCCTCTCCAGTGCTGACATGAATCTTGGGGTACTTCTGGAGTCTCCCCAGGGGAGTCAGACATCGACTCGAGTGAGGGCAGGCACGTGCGCTTTCCTCCCGAGCTCTAGCAGCAGTGATACGCTTCTCTTCGCGTGGATCGAGGGATCAGTGGCTTTCCCTTGAGGCTTTCCCCCGAGCCTTTCCCACAGGGCTGTCCCACGTGCCACCGTGGTGTGAGTCGATCCTCGGCTTGAAAGTCGAGGCATTGCAGGGAAAACAGTTTTCCCTGGAATGGACAGAGACATCTGGGTGACTCTGGGAATGGTGGCACGAACCTGGATTTCCTCTCGCCTTTCCTGTGGAGAGCGCCTCCTCTTGAGATGCGATGGGAACGCCGGGGAATTCTTTCCCGACCACGCAGGAAAGGATCCCTCCTCTCGAACTAGGAGGCGGAATCGGTGCTCCTCTGTATGTGGGCGGGACTCTCGTGCTTCCTCTCCTCTGGAGACGGGTATGTCGAGGAGTTTCTTGAGTTGCAGCAAGGGTGTGAAGGAACTTTTGGAAGTTCCACATGTTAGGTGTGAATAGCCTGGATATGGCTCAGCGGAAATGGGCCTCATCTCGCCTGGAGGGAAGAACCACCTGGATTTTCTCCAGTTGAGGCAGGTGCTCACAACTTACGACCGGGACCTCAGGGACCTGCTCTGGTGGCCTCAGGAAAGACCAGTCCCCATGCTAATTGCTCGGGGTCCTCTCGGGATTCCTCTCCCGTCGATGCCGAGGCCTAAGACCTTGTGTGGAGATGGTGCCAGAACCTGAGGATTCCTCTCCAGTGCTGACATGGATCTTGGGGTACTTCTGGAGTCTCCCCAGGGGAGTGAGTCCTTGTCTCGAGTGGGGGCATGCACGTGCGCTTTCCTCCCGAGATGTAGCAGCAGTGTCACGCTTCCCTTCCCATGGATCAAGGGATCTGCGGCTTTCCCTCGAGGCTTTCCCAAGAGGATTTCCCACGAGGCTTTCCGACAGGGCTATCCCACGTGCCACCGTGGTGTGAGTCGATCCTCGCCGTGAAATTCGAGGCAGTGCAGGAAAAACAGTTTACTCTGGAATGGACTGAGACATCTGGGCGACTCTGTGAATGGTGGCACGACCCTGGAGTTCCTCTCGCCTTTCCTGTGGAGAGCGCTTCCCTTGAAATGCGAGCGGAATGGCGGGTATTATTTCCTGACCAAGCAGGGAAAGGATCCCTCATGTCGAGCTTCGATACCAAAACGGCGTCTCCTCTGGCTGTGGGCGGGACCCTCGTGCTTCCTCTAGAGTGGAGACGGGTATGTCGGGGAACTTCTTGAGTTGCAGCAAGGACCCTTTTGAATTTCCAGAGTTTAGGTGTGATGAGCCTCCAGATGCCTCCGAGGAAATGGGCCTCATCTCGCCTGGAGGGGAGAACCTCCTGGATTTTCTAGAGTTGGGCAGGGTCTCTCGAGTTACGACAGGGACCTCAGGGACCCGCTCTGGTGGCCTCAGGAAAGGCCAGTGCCCATGGGAGTTGCAAGAGAGCCTTTCGGGATTCCTCTCCCGTCAATGCCGGGGCCTAAGACCTTGTGTGGAGTCGATGCCGGAACCTGAGGATTCCTCTCCAGTGCTGACATGGATCTTGGGGTACTTCTGGAGTCTCCCCAGGGGAGTCAGACCTCGACTCGAGTGGGGGCAGGAACGTGCGCTTTCCTCCCGAGCTCCTGCAGGAGTGTTACGCTTCCCTTCACGTGGATCAAGGGAGCAGTGGCTTTCCCTCGATGCTTTCCCACGAGGCTTTCCCACAGGGCTGTCCCACGTGCCACCGTGGTGAGAGTCTATCCTCGGCTTGAAAGTCGAGGCAGTGCAGGGAAAACAGTTTTCCCTGGAATGGACTGAGACATCTGGGGGACTGTGGGAATGGTGGCACGACGCCTGGAGTTCCTCTCGCCTTTCCTGAGGAGAGCGCCTCCTCTTGAGATGCGACGGGAACGCCGGGAATTCTTTCCCAACCACGCAGCGAAAGCATCCCACCTCTCGAGCTATGAGGCGGAAAACGGGGCCTCATCTGGATGTGGGCAGGACTCCTGTGCTTCCTCTCGAGTGGAGACGGGTATGTCGGGGAACTTCTTGAGTTGCAGCGAGGGTGTGAACGACGCTTTGGAAGTTCCAGATGTTAGGTGTGATTAGCCCCAAGACGCCTCAGCGGAAATGGGCCTCATCTCGCCTGGAGGGGAGAACCTCCTGGATTTTCTCCAGAGTCAGGTGCTCACAACTTACGACCGGGACCTCAGGGACCTGCTCTGGTGACCTCAGGAAAGACCAGTCCCCATGCGAATTGCTAGGGGGCCTCTCAGGATTCCTCTCCCGTCGATGCCAGGGCCTAAGACATTGTGTGGAGATGGTGCCGGAATCTCAGGATTCCTCTCCAGTGCTGACAAGGATCTTGAGGGACTTCTGGAGTCTCCACAGGGAAGTCAGTCCTCGTCTCCAGTGGTGGCATTCACGTGCGCTTTCCTCTGGAGCTGTAGAAGCAAGTGTCACGCTTCCCTTGGTGTGGATCAAGGGATCTGTGGCTTTCCCTCGAGGATTTCCCACGAGGTTTTCCCACGAGGCTTTCCCACAGGGCTGTCCCACGTGCCACCGTGGTGTGAGTCGATCCTCGGCTTGAAAGTCGAGGCAGTGCAGGGAAAACAGGTTTCCCTGGAATGGACTGAGATATCTGGGGGAATCTGGGAATGGTGGCACGACCCTGGAGTTCCTCTCGCCTTTCCTGTGGAGAGCGCCTCCCTCTGGAGATGCGACGGGAACCCAGGAATTCTTTCCCGACACACAGTGAAAGGATCCCTCGTCTCGAGCTATGAGGGAGAAAAGGGGCTCCTCTGGATGTGGGCGGGACTCTCGTGCTTCCTCTCGAGTGGAGACGGGTATGTCGGGGAACTCTTGAGTTGCAGCAAGGGTGTGAAGGACCCTTTGGAAGTTCCAGAGGTTAGGTGTGATTAGCTTCGAGACGCCTCAGCGGAAATGGGCCTCATCTCGCCTGGAGGGAAGAACCTCCTGGATTTTACCGAGTTGTGGTAGGTGCTCGTCGAGTTACAACGGGGACCTCAGGGACTCGCTCTGGTGGCCTCAGGAAAGGCCAGTCCCCATGCGAGTTACCATGGGGCCTATAGGGATTCCTCTCCCATCGATGCCGGTTGCTAAGACCATGTGTGGAGTCGGGCCAGACCCTGAGGATGCCTCTCCAGTGCTGACATGAATCTTTCCATACTTCTGGAGTCTCACCAGGGGAGTCAGTCCTCATCTCGTGTGGGGCATGCACCTGCGATTTCCTCACAAGCTGTAGCAGCAGTGTCACGCGTGCCGACATGTGGTTCAAGGGATCAGTCGCTTTGCATCAAGGCTTTCCCATGAGGCTTCGAACAGGGCTGTCCCACATGTCACGGTGGTGTGAGTCTATACTCGGCGTGAACGTCGAGGCAGTGAAGGGAAAGCAGGTTCTTCTGGAATGGACGGAGACATCTGGGGGACTCTTGGAATGCTGGCAAGCCCTGGAGTTCCTCTCGCCTTTCCTGTGGAGAGTGCCTCCTCTTGAGATGCGACGGGAAGCCCGGGAATTCTTTCCCGACGATGAAGGGAAAGGATCCTCTTCTCGAGCTACGAGGCGGAAACGGGGCTCCGCTGGATGTGGGTGGGACCCTCGTCCTTCCTCTCGAGTGGAGATGGTATGTCGGAGAACTTCTTGACTTGCAGCAAGGGTGTGAAGGACCCTTTCGAAGTTCCAGAGGTTAGTTGTGGTTAGCCTCGAGACGCCTCAGCGGAAATGGGCTCATCTCGCCTGGAGGGGAGAACCTCCTGGATTTTTCTCGAGTTGCAGCTTCCTCTCGAAGTAGGCCCCATGTCCCCTTGGGAGGGTGTCATGCCTCTTTTCTCCTCACTGCCAAAGGGTGGAGCCAAGCTCGCTCTGTCAGAGGTACAAAAACAGCAATTGAATGGATTTTCAAGCTCTTGCTAGGCTGCACCCTTTCAGGGCCCACTTTACTGAAACAGGTGCTCTGTGGCCCCTGGTTGGGTATGCAGCTTCACAAACAGGGTGAGATCCTGTCCAAGCCAAGAATTTTCCTGAAAGACCTAGGCTCACTAGAGCTCTCCTCCGGAGCAAAGGGATAGAGGAGATGTATGGAGGAGTCTTTGCCTTTCCCTGTGAGTGTGGGGCTACTCCCTACGGCCCCAGGCTCAGAGATAACTGCCTCTAAGAAAGGAATGGCAAGAGAAGCGCTATTCTTGGAGGTTGGGACAGGGAGTTCGCAGCATGTGGGGAAAGAAAGACTTCTTCGGGGAAGAAGAGGCAACCACCGGGTGTGTTTGCAAGCCTCTATTTGGAAAGGAACAGGTTTGCTTATACAGCTCAAGACCTCCAGATCTGCTCAGAGGACTGAAGTTCCAGAAGACAGGGCCATGTATCTTCCCTTCCCTTTGAGATCCTTGCAAAGACATTCCTAGCAGATCGTGGGAGTGCCCATGAAGAAGCAAGCAGCGGGAGTGTGCTTGACATCACTGGCTGCCTACCTGGGCTCAGCTCCTCAAGGGGCCTTTCTCTCCTGGTAGGCCCTATGTCCCCTTTGGGAGAGGGTGGTACCCTCTTCCCTCCACACTGCCAAAGGGTGGAGGTGGAGCAAACTCGTTCTCTCTGAGGTAAAAAAAAAAAAGACAAATTGGATGGATTTTTAAGCTCTTGCTATGCTGCACCC
>NW_017212412.1:0-16638 GCF_001704415.2 Capra hircus
GGAACTTCCAAAGGGTCTTCACACCCTTGCTGCAACTCATGAAGTTCCCCGACATATCCGTCTCCACTGGAGAGGAAGCACGAGAGTCCCGCCCACATCCAGAGGAGCCCCGTGTCCGCCTCCTAGCTCGAGAGGAGGGATCCTTTCCCTGTGTGGTTGGGAATGAATTCCCGGCGTTCCCGTCGCATCTCAAGATGAGGCGCTCTCCACAGGAAAGGCGAGAGGAACTCCAGGGTCGTGCCACCATTCCCAGAGTCCCCCAGATGTCTCAGTCCATTCCAGGGAAACCTGTTTTCCCTGCACTGCCTTGACTTTCTAGCCGAGGATCGACTCACACCACGGTGGCACGTGGACAGCCCTAGCCTCGTGGAAAGCCCCGTTCGTGGAAAGCCCCGTGGGAAAGCCTCGTGGGAAAGCCCGAGGGAAAGCCACAGATCCCTTGATCCACGCGAAGGGAATCGTGACTCTGCTGCTACAGCTCGAGAGGAAAGCGCACGTTCATGCCCCCACTCGAGACGAGGACTGACTCCCCTGGGGAGACTCCAGAAGTACCCCAAGATCCATGTCAGCACTGGAGAGGAATCCTCAGGTTCTGGCACCTGCTGGGAGCCAGTGTGAGGAATCCCGCCCGTGACAAGGTCATGAGGAAGGAAGCTGACATACGCAAGGCGTGCTCAGACTTCAGGGACCCCTCTGCAAATTCCTAAGCACGTACCCCAACAAAAATCTGTTGGCTTTTGTGCTCTGCTTTTCCACTCTTCTGACATTTTCTGGAAAAAGTCAATTCAGGGCTTTAGTCTTCTGCATTTGAAAGAGTGTTTCAATCCAAAAACCCCTCCGATGGCTTTCTAGCCTGCCTGCAGGACTCGTACAGCTGCGCATGTGATTGTTTGAGGCCTCCTGACCGCAGGAGGCACAGGAAGCTTAAAACATCCTAGGAATGTAGGAGCTTCCGAGGAGTCAAAATCTTTAGAATAGGACTGATTAATGGTTTCATTTTTTGGGTCAATGCTTGCTGCCAAATTTTCATATCCTTTATTTTTAGATATAGTTGGTATATAGAAAAACAAGTAGTAGACCTGGTATTAGCAACATTAGATCTTTGAGTTAAGTACCTTCTTTGTTATATCCCACTGCACCTTTGTTCTATAGAGATGTAACTTTAATGCTTTAAGGAGATGCAGATTAAAAAAAAAACACTTCAGGGGAAACAAAATTAACATTCATTAAGGAAGAGAGCCAAAAAGTGTTAACAAGCCTCTTGGCCAAAAGATAATGTAAATCACCTGAGACCTTTTGTATACAAAATGATATACGGAAAGAATCTGGGTTGCGAACGCTACATAATTTTGTGTTACCCATTGATCTCCGTGTTTTATCAAACTATAAAAGGCTTCTGAACAATAAAGAATGGGGGCCAGTTTCTCGAACTAGTCTCGGCCTGGTTTCTTGGGACTCTGGCTCCCCCCATGTCTCTCTCTCTCTCTTCTTCTCTCCCTTCCCTCTCTCTGCTCTTTACTTTAACTTCAGCTGAATCTCCATCTGGGGCGCGGAGGCTCGCCAGGTCTACTTACTTGCCCCGGCTGTTAAGACCCGCACGAAAGGGAGCTTAAGGCGAGGCACCCTTAGATATTCAAGCGGGCGCCGGTGGCCCAACGTAATGGTGCAAATTCCTTGTCTGGAATTTTATTGGCCTTCCGCGTAAACCAAGCTATTCAGCCCTCTTCCTCCACTTAATCTTCTTACTACACTATAGTTTCTTAATCTAATCTTACATTAATAAACAAACAAGTCTTTCCACGCCAACGCCGTCCACCCTTCGAATTCCCTGGATCCACCGGGCTGGACCCCGGCAAGTGGTGCCCGGAACAGGCTATTCGAAGGTAGGTTCCTCGGAGCAAAAGCTCCCCCGGAGCACTCTCTGTTGCTCCCCCCGGAGCACTCTCTGTTGCTCCCCCCGGAGTGACTTAATCACTCCCCCGGAGTACTTTCGGGTACTCCCCCAGTGTTGAGTGTTCGGACGGCTAGGACCCCACTCAGTGTGCCGCGGACCCCCCTGTAGGATAGACAGGGTGAGGACGAGTGGGAAGTGTTCAAGGGCTTACGAGAAACCTGGTGCTCTAGAGGTTGAAAAGAAACCTGCTATCTTAGGGTTTAAAACAAAACCCCCCTTGGCTAAGGTAAAACCTTTTTGTCAAGGCAGACTTTTCTATAACTCTTAATTTTCTGACACAGGTAACAATGACTCAAAACAATGACACCTCTTTATACAAGTAATTTTGTAACTGTTAAACAAAAAAGACAAATTAAAGATTAAAAGGCTAGTGTTATGAGACCAATGTCCTTGCTTTCCAGAAAAGAGATTTAGATACTTGCATAAAGGTAATAAAACAGCTAAAAACTAATTATACTTTGCATGGGCCTGTAAATGCTTTTGCTCTGTAAAATATTATTACAAATGTTCTGGACCCCCGTCATGAGGCTGTTTAGTTAGATAGCCTATGGGAGAGACTATAGCAGTGGATCGTAGTGGGTCTCCACCTATTACGCAGATCATATTTTCTGCCATTGGCAAACAAAAGGAGAGAGACTGTACTCTTCCTCCCGAGGAAGGAGGGTGCTTATAGGACGCAGCGGCCGAGCGCCCTGGAGAGCCCCCTCCCCCTCTACACAAACCAAACCTTTAAAAAAGTTGTCTTATTTAAGGCGACCACTGCAACCACTGCTTGCGCCTCCCAGGGCTTAAGAACTCCCCACTTTATATCCAAAGCCTCCCAGAACATTGCTTAAGTTTGAAAACGATAGTGACAATATTTTGAGCAAAAGAGCTTTTAAAACAGAGCTTGCTCCTTGCATAAAATCCCCTCAGGAGGGGCCTCACCCAACAAAAAAAAAAAAAAAAGAAAAAGGAAGAAAAACAGGAAAAAAAAAGAAAAATATTCGTAATAAAAAGGACTTTACAAATGCAAAATGTTTCTCTTGAGGCCAAATAGAACATTTTTTGCCAAAATGTCTTGCTAAACAGAGATAACAAGCCGTACCAAACAACCCCAGGTAGCTCAGGCCTGGACCTCAGTTCCACCACCTTAATAATAATAGCTCCTGACTCAGATTCCAGTGGCTAGTCCCCTGCCTGAGGACATTGTAAGACTTGTGCTGGGGGCATAGCTTGCTTTCTTTTCAAAAAATTTCGGTAGTGTCTTGTGTAGTAAATTCTGATTATACTAAAAAAATTGAAGTTTTGATATCGCCACCTGCTAAAACTGTGCAATTAAAATTAAAAAATAGCACAGCTTTTGCTTTTACCTTATTACCAGACAGAAAAACCAGACAAAAAAAGCCCCAGAGGATCTAGATCTAGCTTTTTGGGTGCAAAAAATTGCAGCTTCTAGGCCTTTAAAAGATTTTTTAAAGATATAAAATGTCATGGCTGTTAGACAACATGACAAGACGTTTCTTACATTGCTGAGAGACTAGCGCAGCTCCTGGCCACATATACTACTGAAAAGGAGTTGGTGGGATTAGAAAAGGTGGTATGCAGGATAAAAATGCTATAGAGTAAGAGGTGAGAGAGAGTTTAAAACCTTGGTGAATAGTGAGCTCCCCGTTGCTGGAAGTATTCAAGCAAAGATTAAATGGTTACTTGTCATCTAAAAGGCTATAGACCAGATTTGGGTTATAAAAAGATCATTAAAAAAGCTTTTCTTGCTTCTTATATTTGGGTCTGCCAAAAGTTTTAAAACTGATAATGTCCTTTTAAAGCTGCTGAGAGATTGTTTACTAACTTTAAATGATTTCCAAAAATTATTAGGTGATATTAATTGGATATGCCCACATTTAAAACTGACTTTTGTAGATTTAAAGCCTTTTGTTTGATTGCTGAAAAATAACAATCCTAATCCCAGTTCTAAGAAAAAGTTGACTAGTGTGACACAGTTGGCTTTCGTTAAAGTGAATGAGGCTTTAAATGATCAGTTAATTAAGATTAATATTGCCAAAAAAGGAGATTAAATTATTCTTGCCACAAAATGTATACCTACAGGATGCTTGTGACAAGAAGGCCCATTGGTTCCATCTAATGACCCCCAAAAAATAGTTTTATCTTATCCCAACTTGGTGAACAATGGCCTCTGCCTAAGAAAAAATTACTGCCATATTAATTTAAAAGATTAATTCAAGCATACTGATTTATTAAATTGTTTAGTAAAGAGCCATCAAAAATTGTAATTCCATATAACAAAAAACAACTTGATGCTTTTCAAATGTTTGATGATTGGCAGATTGCTATAGGAAATTCTTGTGACCAGATCTTGCATCATTTACCCTCACGTGCTTTGTTAATTCAAAAATTAAAAAAGGAGAAATTAAGTATAGTTTTCCCCCATCAGATTTTACAACATGTTCTCTTTGTAATAAGTTAAATGCTGATTCGTTTGGAACAGTAAAATAAAAAGCCATTGGTAAAGCAAAAAGATCTCCAGATAACAAAAAGATCCCGACCCAGAATTTGCTGCGGGTCGAGGAAGTGTTTATATTTTTTCCACAGGGTGCAGATTCGTCAATTTGGATCCCGGACAGACTGATTCGCCACAAAAGAAAAAGGGAACTTCTCTGCCGCCACCGCCGCGGGAAACAGCCGTGCACCAAAAGCTGCGGGCGGGGCCAGCCTGACTGACGGAACCCAGTGCACCGCACTCGCAGCCCCGTAACAGCGCCAGTGTCAGAGGGCGGGGTGAAGGCCGCTGCTCCCACCGGCAGAAGAGGCAAAAGAAACATCAAGATCCCGGCGGGACTAACAGCTGCTGCAGCGCAAACTCCAACCAGAAAATGACTCTATTTACTCTATTTTGGCTTGTCTATCCTCTCCTTATGTTCTTCTTTTCACCAATGATTCCAGAAAACTTAACGTACCTAATGTAGCGACTTGTGAACCATGGATGTTTTCATCTTGTTTAACTCCTCAAAGTAATGTCTGCTCTTTTGTGGTTTTAAAGATGTCCTGTAACTGTAACAACTTATTGATATGATAATTATGTTCTTGCTGTGTTACAATAACTGTTATTGTTACTATGGCAGCGGTCATTGACTCAACAAGTGTAAATGCCCAATATGTTAAAAAATCAAGTTTTAGGTGTTTTGGAACAGCTCAGATATTAGTTTAGACTTAGGGAAACTGCATAACCAGATTCAGACCTTGGAACACTCCCGATTAGATTTTACCACCGCAGGAGAAGCCAATGACTTTTTCCACACTTTCTCTAACTTCATTTCTGGAAAGACTATTCTGTCTACTCTTTATAATCTTGCTCCTCGTAATCATTCTTCCCTGTATTGTCTAGATTCTTCGGCAGAGCATTCGGAATCTCGCGACCAAACTGCACCTGATTTTAAACATAAATAATTAATTATTTAAAATAAAAAAGGGTGAGATGCTGGGAGCCAGTGTGAGGAATCCCGCCCGTGACAAGTTCATGAGGAAGGAAGCTGACATACGCAAGGCGTGCTCAGACTTCAGGGACCCCTCTGGAAATTCCTAAGCACGTACCCCAACAAAAATCTGCCGGCTTTTGTGCTCTGCTTTTCCACTCTTCTGACATTTTCTGGAAAAAGTCAAATCAGGGCTTTAGTCTTCTGCATTTGAAAGAGTGTTTCAATCCGAAAACCCCTCCGATGGCTTTCTAGCCTGCCTGCAGGACTCGTACAGCTGCGCATGTGATTGTTTGAGGCCTCCTGACCGCAGGAGGCACAGGAAGCATAAAACATCCTAGGAATGTAGGAGCTTCCGAGGAGTCAAAATCTTTAGAATAGGACTGATTAAAGGTTTCATTTTTTGGGTCAATGCTTGCTGCCAAATTTTCATATCCTTTATTTTTAGATATAGTTGGTATATAGAAAAACAAGTAGTAGACCTGGTATTAGCAACATTAGATCTTTGAGTTAAGTACCTTCTTTGTTATATCCCACTGCACCTTTGTTCTATAGAGATGTAACATTAATGCTTTAAGGAGATGCAGATTAAAAAAAAAAAAAAACTTCAGGGGAAACAAAATTAACATTCATTAAGGAAGAGAGCCAAAAAGTGTTAACAAGCCTCTTGGCCAGAAGATAATGTAAATCACCTGAGACCTTTTGTATACAAAATGATATACGGAAAGAATCTGGGTTGCGAACGCTACATGATTTTGTGTTACCCATTGATCTCCGTGTTTTATCAAAAGTATAAAAGGCCTTCTGAACAATAAAGGATGAGGGCCAGTTTCTCGGACCAGTTTCTCGAACTAGTCTCTCAGCCTGGTTTCTTGGGACTCTGGCTCCCCCCATGTCTCTCTCTCTCTCTTCTTCTCTCCCCTTCCCTCTCTCTGCACTTTACTTTAACTTCAGGCTGAATCTCCATCTGGGGCGCGGAGGCTCGCCAGGTCTACTTACTTGCCCCGGCTGTTAAGACCCGCACGAAAGGGAGCTTAAGGCGAGGCACCCTTAGATATTCAAGTGGGCGCCGGTGGCCCAACGTAGATGGTGCAAATTCCTTGTCTGGAATTTTATTGGCCGTCCGCGTAAACCAAGCTATTCAGCCCTCTTCCTCCACTTAATCTTCTTACTACACTATAGTATCTTAATCTAATCTTACATTAATAAACAAACAAGTCTTTCCACGCCAACGCCATCCACCCTTCGAATTCCCTGGATCCACCGGGGCTGGACCCTGGCAGGCACCGACTCCACACAAGGTCTTAGGCCCTGGCATCGACGGGAGAGGAATCCCGAGAGGCCCCCGAGCAACTCGCATGGGGACTGGCCTTTCCTGAGGCCACCAGAGCGGGTCCCAGTGGTCCCCGTCGTAAGGCGAGAGCACGTACCGCAACTCGAAAAAATCCAGGAGATTCTCCCCTCCAGGGGAGATGAGGCCCATTTCCGCTAAGGCGTCTCGACTCTAAACACACCTAACCTCTGGAATTTCAAAGGATCCTTCACACCCTTGCTGGAACTCAAGAAGTTCCCCAACATACCCGTCTCCACTCGAGAGGAAGCACGAGAGTCCCGCCCACATCCAGAGGAGCCCCGTTTCCGCCTCCAAGTTCGAGAGGAGGGATCCTTTTCCTGCGTGGTCAGGAAAGAATTCCCGGCATTCCCGTCGCATCTCAAGAGGAGGCGCTGTCCACAGGAAAGGCGAGAGGAACTCCAGGGTCGTGCCACCATTCCCAGAGTCCCCCAGATGTCTCAGTATATTCCAGGGAAACCTGTTTTCCCTGCACTGCCTCGACTTTCAAGCCGAGGATCGACTCACACCACGGTGGCACGTGGGACAGCCCTGTGGGCAAGCCTCGTGGGAAAGCCTCGAGGGAAAGCCACAGATCCCTTGATTCACGTGAAGGGAACCATGACACTGCTGCTGCAGCTCGGGAGGAAAGCGCACGTGCATGCCCCCACTCGAGACGAGGACTGGCTCCCCTGGGGAGACTCCAGAAGTACTCCGAGATCCATGTCAGCACTGGAGAGGATTTCTCAGTTTCCGACACCGACTCCACACAAGGTCTTAGGCCCCGGCACCGACGGGAGAGGAATCCCGAGATGCCCCCGAGCAACTCGCATGGGGACTGGCCTTACCTGAGGCCACCAGATAGGGTCCCTGAGTTCCCCGTCCTAAGTCCGAAGCACCTGCCGCAACTTGAGAAAATCCAGGAGGTTCTCCCCTCCAGGCGAGGTGAGGCTCCTTTCTGCTGAGGCGTCTCGAGGCTAATCACACCTACCCTCTGGAACTTCCAAAGGGTCCTTCACACCCTTGCTGCAACTCAAGAAGTTCCCGGATATACCCGTCTCCACTCGAGAGGAAGCACGAGCGTCCCGCCCACATCCAGAGGAGCCCCGTTACAGCCTCCTAGCTCGAGAGGTGGTATCCTTTCCCTGCAGGGTCGGGAAAGAATTCCCGGCGTTCCCGTTGCATCTCAAGAGGAGGCGCACTCCACCTGAAAGGCGAGAGGGACTCAAGGGTCGTGCCACCATTTCCAGAGTACCGCAGATGTCTCAGTCCATTCCAGGGAAACCTGTTTTCCCTGCACTGCCTCGACTTTCAAGCCGAGGATCGAATCACACCACGGTGGCACGTGGGACAGCCCTGTGGGAAAGCCTCTTGGGAAAGCCTCGTGGGAAAGCCTCGAGGGAAAGCCACAGATTCCTTGATCCACGCGAAGGGAAGCGTGACACTGCTGCTACAGCTCGGAGGAAAGCACACGTGCATGCCCCCACTCGAGACGAAGACTGAGTCCCCTGGGGCGATTCCAGAACTACCCCAAGATCCATGTCAGCACTGGAGAGGAATACTCAGGTTCCGGCACCGACACCGCACAAGGTCTTAGGCCTGGGCATCGATGGGAGAGGAATCCCGAAAGGCCCCCGAGCAACTCGCATGGGGACTGGCCTTTCCTGAGGCCACCAGAGCGGGTCCCTGAGGACCCCGTCGTAAGTCGAGAGCGCCTGCTGCAACTCGAGAAAATCCAGGAGGTTCTCCCTTTCAGGCGAGATGATTCCCATTTCTGCTCAGATGTCTCGAGGCTAATCACACCTAACATCTGGAAGTTCCAAAGGGTCCTTCACACCCTTTCTGCAACTCAAAAAGTTCCCCGACATACCCGTTTCCACTCGAGAGGAATCACGAGAGTCCCGCCCACATCCAGAGGAGCCCCGTTTCGGCCTCATAGCTCGACAGGAGGGATCCTTTCCCTACGTGGTCGGGAAAGATATCCCGGTGTTCCCGTCACATCTCAAGAGGGGGCGCTCTCCACAGGAAAGGCGAGAGGAACTCCAGGGTCGTGCCACCATTCCCAGATCCCCCAGATGTCTCAGTCCATTCCACGGAAGCCTGATTTCCCGGCACTGCCTCGACTTTCAAGCCGAGGATCGACTGACACCACGGTGGCACGTGGGACATCACTGTGGGAAAGCCTCGTGGGAAAGCCTCGTGGGAAAGCGTCATGGGAAAGCCTCGTGGAAAGCCTCGTGGGAAAGCCACTGATCCTAGGATACACGGGAAGGGAAGCGTGACACTCCTGCTACAGCTCGGGAGGAAAGCGCACGTGCATGCCCCCACTCGAGACGAAAACTGACTCCACTGGGGAGAATCCAGAAGTACCCCAAGATCCATGTCAGAACTGCAGAGGAATTCTCAGTTTCCGAAACCGACTCCACACAAGGACTTAGTCCCCGGCATCGATGGGAGAGGAATCCTGAGAGGGCCCGAGCAAATTGCATGGGGACTGGCCTTGCCTGAGGCCACCAGAGTGGGTCCCTGAGGTCCCCATAGTAATTCGAGAGCACCTGCCGGAACTTGGGAAAATCCAGGACGTTCTCCCTTCTTGGCGAGATGAGGCCCATTTCCACTGAGTTTTCTCAAGGCTAATCACACCTAACCTCTGGAACTTCCAAAGCGTCCTTCACACCCTTTTTGCAATTCAAGAAGATCCCCAACATAACAGTCTCCACTCGAGAGGAAGAACGAGAGTCCCGCCCACATCCAGAGGAGTCCCGTTTCCGACTCCTAGCTCGAGAGGAGGGATCCTTTCCCTGCGTGGTCGGGAAAGAATTCCCGGCGTTCCCGTCGCATCTCAAGAGGGGGCGCTCTCCACAGGAAAGGCGAGAGGAACTCCAGGGTCGTGCCACCATTCCCAGAGTCTCACAGATGTCTTCGTCCATTCCACGGAAACCTGTTTTCCCTGCACTGCCTCGACTTTCAAGAAGAGGATCGACTCACACCACGGTGGCACGTGGGACAGTCATGTGGGAAAGCCTAGTGGGAAAGCCTCGTGGGAAAGCCTCGTGAGGAAGCCTCGAGGGAAAGCCACTGATCCCTTGATCCACGCGACGGGAGCATGACACTGCTGCTACAGCTCGGGAAGAAAGCGCAGGTGCATGCCCCCACTCGAGACGAGGACTGACTCCCCTGGGGAGACTCCAGAAGTACCCCAAGATCCATGTTAGCACTGGAGAGGAAACCTCAGGTTCTGGCACCGACTCCACACAAGGTCTTAGGCCCCGGCATCGACGGGAGAGGAATCCCGAGAGGCCCCGAGCAACTCGAATGGGGACTGGCATTTCCTGAGGCCCCCAGAGCGGGTCCCTGAGATCCCCGTCGTAAGTCGAGAGCACCTGCCCTAACTCGAGAAAATCCAGGAGGATCTCCATTCCAGGCGAGATGAGGCCCATTTCTGCTGAGGCGTCTCCAGGCTAATCACACCTAACCTCTGTAACTTACAAAGGGTCTTTCACATCCTTGCTGCAACTCAAGAAGTTCCCCGACATACCCGTCTCCTCTCGAGAGGAACCACGAGAGTCCCGCCCACATCAAGAGGAGCCCCGTTTCCGCCTCCTAGCTCGAGAGCAGGAATCCCTTCCCTGCGTGGTCGGGAAAGAATTCCCGGCGTTCCCGTCGCATCTCAAGAGGAGGTGGTCTCCACAGGAAAGGCGAGAGGAACTCCAGGGTCGTGCCACCATTCCCAGAGTCCCCCAGATGTCTCAGTCCATTCCAGGGAAAACTATTTTCCCTGCACTGAATCGACTTTCAAGCCTAGGATCGACTCACACCACGGTGACACGTGGGACAGACCTGTGGGCAAGCCTCGTGGGAAAGCCTCGAGGGAAAGCCACAGATCCCTTGATCCACGCGAAGGGAAGGGTGACACTGCTGCTACACCTCGGGAGGAAAGCACACGTGCATGCCCCCACTTAGAGGAGGACTGACTCCCCTGAGTAGACTCCAGAAGTACCCCAAAATCCATGTCAGCAATGGAGAGGAATCCTCAGGGTTTGGCACAGACTCCACAAAAGATCTTAGGCCCCGGCATCGACGGGAGAGGAATCCCGAGAGGCCCCGAGCAACTCGCTTGGGGACTGGCCTTTCCTTAGGCCGCCAGAGCGGGTCCGTGAGGTCCCCGTCGTAAGTCGAGAGCACCTGTCACAACTCGAGAAAATCCAGGAGGTTCTCCCCTCCAGGCGAGGTGAGGCTCCTTTCTGCTGAGGCGTCTCGAGGCTAATCACACCTACCCTCTGGAACTTCCAAAGGGTCCTTCACACCCTTGCTGCAACTCAAGAAGTTCCCGGATATACCCGTCTTCACTCGAGAGGAAGCACGAGCGTCCCGCCCACATCCAGAGGAGCCCCATTACCGCCTCCTAGCTC
This sequence comes from Capra hircus, assembly GCF_001704415.2. NCBI lineage: Eukaryota > Metazoa > Chordata > Mammalia > Artiodactyla > Bovidae > Capra > Capra hircus. The sequence goes on from NW_017212412.1 coordinate 11,170, forward strand.
GAGAGGTGGTATCCTTTCCCTGCAGGGTCGGGAAAGAATTCCCGGAGTTCCCTTTGCATCTCAAGAGGAGGCGCTCTCCACCTGAAAGGCGAGAGGGACTCAAGGGTCCTGCCACCATTTCCAGAGTACCGCAGATGTCTCAGTCCATTCCAGGGAAACCTGTTTTCCCTCCACTGCCTCCACTTTCAAGCCGAGGATCGAATCACACCACGGTGGCACGTGGGACAGCCCTGTGGGAAAGCCTCTTGGGAAAGCCTCGTGGGAACGCCTCGAGGGAAAGCCACAGATGGCTTGATCCACGGGAAGGGAACCGTGACACTGCTGCTACAGCTCGGAGTAAAGCACACGTGCATGCCCCCACTCGAGACGAGGACTGACTCCCCTGGGGCGATTCCAGAAGTACCCCAAGATCCATGTCAGCACTGGAGAGGAAACCTCAGGTTCTGGCACCGACTCCACACAAGGTCTTAGGCCCCGGCATCGACGGGAGAGGAATCCCGAGAGGCCCCGAGCAACTCGAATGGGGACAGGCATTTCCTGAGGCCCCCAGAGCGGGTCCCTGAGATCCCTGTCGTAAGTCGAGAGCACCTGCCCTAACTCGAGAAAATCCAGGAGGATCTCCCCTCCAGGCGAGATGAGGCCCATTTCTGCTGAGGCGTCTCCAGGCTAATCACACCTTACCTCTGTAACTTACAAAGGGTCCTTCACATCCTTGCTGCAACTCAAGAAGTTCCCTGACATACCCGTCTCCTCTCGAGAGGAAGCACGAGAGTCCCGCCCACATCAAGAGGAGCCCCGTTTCCGCCTCATAGCTCCAGAGCAGGAATCCCTTCCCTGCGTGGTCGGGAAAGAATTCCCGGCGTTCCCGTCGCATCTCAAGAGGAGGTGCTCTCCACAGGAAAGGCGAGAGGAACTCCAGGGTCGTGCCACCATTCCCAGAGTCCCCCAGATGTCTCAGTCCATTCCAGGGAAAACTATTTTCCCTGCACTGAATCGACTTTCAAGCCTAGGATCGACTTACACCACGGTGACACGTGGGACAGACCTGTGGGCAAGCCTCGTGGGAAAGCCTCGAGGAAAAGCCACAGATCCCTTGATCCACGCGAAGGGAAGGGTGACACTGCTGCTACAGCTCGGGAGGAAAGCACACGTGCATGCCCCCACTTAGAGGAGGACTGATTCCCCTGAGTAGACTCCAGAAATACCCCAAGATCCATGTCAGCAATGGAGAGGAATCCTCAGGTTTTGGCACAGACTCCACAAAAGATCTTAGGCCCCGGCATCGACGGGAGAGGAATCCCGAGAGGCCTCCGAGCAACTCGCATGGGGACTGGCCTTTCGTGAGGCCACCAGAGCGCGTACCAGACGTCCCCGTCGTAAGTCGAGAGCACCGGCCGCAACTCGAGAAAATCCAGGAGGTTCTCCCCTCCAGGCGAGATGAGGCCCATTTCCCTGAGGCGTCTCGAATCTAATTACACCTAACCTCTGGAACTTCCAAAGGGTCCTTCACACCCTTGCTGCAACTCAAGAAATTCCCCGACATACCCGTCTCCACTCGAGAGGAAGCACGAGAGTCCCGCCCACATCCAGAGCAGCCCTATTTCCGCCTCCTAGCTCGAGAGGAGGGATCCTTTCCCTGCGTGGTCGGGAAAGAATTCCCGGACGTTCCCGTCGCATCTCAAGAGGAGGCGCTCTCCACAGGAAAGGCGAGAGGAACTCCAGGGTCGTGCCACCATTTCCCAGAGTCCCCAAGATGTCTCAGTCCATTCCAGGGAAACCTGTTTTCCCTGCACTGCCTCGACTTTCAAGCCGAGGATGGACTCACACCACGGTGGCACGTGGGACATCCCTGTGGGAAAGCCTCGTGGGAACGCCTCGAGGGAAAGCCACAGATGGCTTGATCCACGGGAAGGGAACCGTGACACTGCTGCTACAGCTCGGAGTAAAGCACACGTGCATGCCCCCACTCGAGACGAGGACTGACTCCCCTGGGGCGATTCCAGAAGTACCCCAAGATCCATGTCAGCACTGGAGAGGAAACCTCAGGTTCTGGCACCGACTCCACACAAGGTCTTAGGCCCCGGCATCGACGGGAGAGGAATCCCGAGAGGCCCCGAGCAACTCGAATGGGGACAGGCATTTCCTGAGGCCCCCAGAGCGGGTCCCTGAGATCCCTGTCGTAAGTCGAGAGCACCTGCCCTAACTCGAGAAAATCCAGGAGGATCTCCCCTCCAGGCGAGATGAGGCCCATTTCTGCTGAGGCGTCTCCAGGCTAATCACACCTTACCTCTGTAACTTACAAAGGGTCCTTCACATCCTTGCTGCAACTCAAGAAGTTCCCTGACATACCCGTCTCCTCTCGAGAGGAAGCACGAGAGTCCCGCCCACATCAAGAGGAGCCCCGTTTCCGCCTCATAGCTCCAGAGCAGGAATCCCTTCCCTGCGTGGTCGGGAAAGAATTCCCGGCGTTCCCGTCGCATCTCAAGAGGAGGTGCTCTCCACAGGAAAGGCGAGAGGAACTCCAGGGTCGTGCCACCATTCCCAGAGTCCCCCAGATGTCTCAGTCCATTCCAGGGAAAACTATTTTCCCTGCACTGAATCGACTTTCAAGCCTAGGATCGACTTACACCACGGTGACACGTGGGACAGACCTGTGGGCAAGCCTCGTGGGAAAGCCTCGAGGAAAAGCCACAGATCCCTTGATCCACGCGAAGGGAAGGGTGACACTGCTGCTACAGCTCGGGAGGAAAGCACACGTGCATGCCCCCACTTAGAGGAGGACTGATTCCCCTGAGTAGACTCCAGAAATACCCCAAGATCCATGTCAGCAATGGAGAGGAATCCTCAGGTTTTGGCACAGACTCCACAAAAGATCTTAGGCCCCGGCATCGACGGGAGAGGAATCCCGAGAGGCCTCCGAGCAACTCGCATGGGGACTGGCCTTTCGTGAGGCCACCAGAGCGCGTACCAGACGTCCCCGTCGTAAGTCGAGAGCACCTGCCGCAACTCGAGAAAATCCAGGAGGTTCTCCCCTCCAGGCGAGATGAGGCCCATTTCCCTGAGGCGTCTCGAATCTAATTACACCTAACCTCTGGAACTTCCAAAGGGTCCTTCACACCCTTGCTGCAACTCAAGAAATTCCCCGACATACCCGTCTCCACTCGAGAGGAAGCACGAGAGTCCCGCCCACATCCAGAGCAGCCCTATTTCCGCCTCCTAGCTCGAGAGGAGGGATCCTTTCCCTGCGTGGTCGGGAAAGAATTCCCGACGTTCCCGTCGCATCTCAAGAGGAGGCGCTCTCCACAGGAAAGGCGAGAGGAACTCCAGGGTCGTGCCACCATTCCCAGAGTCCCCAAGATGTCTCAGTCCATTCCAGGGAAACCTGTTTTCCCTGCACTGCCTCGACTTTCAAGCCGAGGATGGACTCACACCACGGTGGCACGTGGGACATCCCTGTGGGAAAGCCTCGTGGGAAAGCCTCGTGGGAAAGCCTCGAGGGAAAGCCACACATCCCTTGATCCACGCGAAGGGAAGCATGACAGTGCTGCTACAGTTCCGGAGGAAAGCGTACGTGCATGCCCCCACTCGAGACGAGGACTGACTCCCCTGGGGAGACTCCAGAAGTACCCCAAGATCCATGTCAGCACTGGAGAGGAATCCTCAGGTTCCGGCACCGCCTCCACACAAGGTCTTATGCCGGGGTCCAGCCCCGGTGGATCCAGGGAATTCGAAGGGTGGACGGCGTTGGTGTGGAAAGACTTGTTTATTTATTAATGCAAGATTAGATTAGGAAACTATAGTGTAGTAAGAAGATTAATTGGAGGAAGAGGGCTGAATAGCTTGGTTTACGCGGACGGCCAATAAAATTCCAGACAAGGAATTTGCACCACCTACGTTGGGCCACCGGCGCCCGCTTGAATATCTAAGGGTGCCTCGCCTTAAGCTCCCTTTTCGTGCGGGTCTTAACAGCCACGGCAAGTAAGTAGACCTGGCGAGCCTCCGCACTCCAGGTGGAGATTCAGCCTGAAGTTATAGTAAAGAGCAGAGAGAAGGAAAGGTAGAGAAGAAGAAAGAGAGAGAAAGACACGGGGGGAGCCAGAGTCCCAAGAAACCAGGCTGAGAGACTAGTTCGAGAAGCTGGTCCGAGAAACTGGCCCCCGGCCCCTGGCCTCCTCCTTTATTGTTCAGAAGGCCTTTTATACTTTTGATAAAACATGGAGATCAATGGATAACACAAAATTATGTAGTGTTCGCAACCCAGATTCTTTCTGTATATCATTTTGTATACAAAAGGTCTCAGGTGATTTACATTATCTTCTGGCCAAGAGGCTTGTTAACACTTTTTGGCTCTCTTCCTTAATGAATGTTAATTTTGTTTCCCCTGAAGTGTTTTTCTTTAATCTGCATCTCCTTAAAGCATTAAAGTTACATCTCTATAGAACAAAGGTGCAGTGGGTTATAACAAAGAAGGTACTTAACTCAAAGATCTAATGTTGCTAATACCAGGTCTACTACTTGTTTTTCTATATACCAACTATATCTAAAAATAAAGGATATGAAAATTTGGCAGCAAGCATTGACCCAAAAAATGAAACTATTAATCAGTCTTATTCTAAAGATTCTGACTTCTCGGAAGCTCCTGCATTCCTAGGATGTTTTAAGCTTCCTGTGCCTCCTGCGGTCAGGAGGCCTCAAACAATCACAAGCGCAGCTGTACGAGTCCTACAGGCAGGCTAGAAAGAAATCAGAGGGTTTTTGGATTGAAACACTCTTTCAAATGCAGAAGACTAACGGCCTGAATTGACTTTTTCCAGAAAAGGTCAGAAGAGTGAAAAAGCAGAGCACAAAAACCGGCAGATTTTTTGTTGGGGTACGTGCTTCAAAATTTCCAGAGGGATCCCTGAAGTCTGAGCATGCCTTGCGTATGTCAGCTTCCTTCCTCATAACCTTGTCCACGGGCGGGCTTCCTCACACTGGCTCCCGGCAGTCTTAGGCCCCGGCATCGACGGAGAAGGAATCCCGAGAGGCCCCCGAGCAACTCGCATGCGGACTGGCCTTTCCTGAGGACACCAGAGCGGGTCCCTGAGGTCCCCGTCGTAAGTCGAGAGCACCTGCCGCAACTCGAGAAAATCCAGGAGGTTCTCCCCTCCAGGCGAGATGAGGCCCATTTCCACTGAGGCGTCTGGAGGCTAATCACACCTAACCTCTGGAACTTCCAAAGGGTCCTTCACACCCTTGCTGCAACTCAAGAAAGTTCCCCGACATACCCGTTTCCACTGGAGAGGAAGCACGAGATTCCCGCCCACATCCAGAGGAGCCCCGTTTCCGCCTCCTAACTCGAGAGGAGGATCCTTTCCCTGCGTGGTCGGGAAAGAATTCCCGAAGTTCCCGTTGCATCTGAAGAGGAGGCGCTCTCCACAGGAAAGGCGAGAGGAACTCCAGGGTCGTGCCACCATTCCAGAGTCCCCA
>NW_017212413.1:0-16638 GCF_001704415.2 Capra hircus
GGTGGATCAAGGATTATGTGGCTTTCCCTTGAGGCTTTCACACAGAGGCTTTCCACGGGCTGGCTTTTCCCACAGGGCTGTCCACCGTGGTGTGAGTCAATCCTCGCTTGAAAGTCGAGGCAGTGAAGGGAAACAGGTTTCCCTGGAATGGCCTGAGACATCTGGGGGACTCTGGGAATGGTGGCAAGACCCTGGAGTTCCTATCGCCATTCCTGTGGTTGCGCCTCCTCTTGAGATGCGAGGGGAACGCCGGGAATTCTTTCCGGATAACGCAGGGAAAGGATCCTTCCTCTCGAGCTATGAGGCTGAAACGGGCTCCTCTGGATGTGGGCAAGAATCTCGTGCTTCCTCTCGAGTGGAGAGGGGTATTTCGGGGAACTTCTTGAGTTGCAGCTAGGGTTTGAAGGCCCGTTTGTTAGTTCCAGACGCTTGTTGATTAGCATCAAGATGCCTCATCGGATATGGGCCACATCTCGCCTGGAGGGGAGAACCTCCTGGATTTTCTCGAGTTGCAGCAGGAGCTCTCGACTTACGACTTGGACCTCAGAGACCCGCTCTGGTGGCCTCATGAAAGGCCAGTCCCCATGTAAGTTGCTCGGGGCTTCTCGGGAACCTCTCCCGTCGATGCCGGGGCTAAGACTTTGTGTGGAATCGGTGCCGGAACCTGAGGATTCCTCTCCAGTGCTGCAATGGATCTTGGGGTATTTCTGCAGTCTCCCCAGGGGAGTCAGTCCTCGTCTCGAGCTGTAGCAGCACTGTCATGCTTCCCTTCTCGTGGATCAAGGGATCTGTGGCTTTCCTCGAGGCTTTCCCAGAGGCTTTCCCACGAGGCTTTCCCAGTGGGCTGTCCCACGTGCCACCGTGGTGTGAGTCGATCTTCGGCTTGAAAGTCGAGGCAGTGCAAGGAAAACAGGTTTCCCTGGAATGGACTGAGACATCTGGGGGACTCTGGGACTGGTGTCACGACACTGGAGTTCCTCTCGCGTTTCCTGTGGAGAGTGCCTCCTCTTGAGACGCGACGGGAACGCCGGGAATTCTTTCCCGACCACGCAGGGAAAGGATCCCTCCGCTTGACCAAGGAGGCGGAAACGGGCCTCCTCTGGATGTGGGCAGAACTCTCGTGCTTCCTCTCGAGTGGAGACGGGTATATCGGGGAACTTCTTGAGTTGCAGCAAGGGTGTGAAGGACCCTTTGGAAGCTCCAGAGGTTAGGTGTGATTAGCCTCGAGACGCCTCAGCAGAAATGGGCCTCATCTCGCCTGGAGGGGAGAACCTCCTGAATTTTCTCGAGTTGCGGCAGGTGCTCTCGACTTAGGACGGGGACCTCAGGGACCAACTCTGGTGGCCTCAGGAAAGGCCAGTCCCCATGCGAGTTGCTCGGGGCCTCTCGGGATTCCTCTCTCGTCGATGCCGGGGCCTAAGATCTTGTGTGGAGTCGGTGCGGAACCTGAGGATTCCTCTCCAGTGCTGACATGGATCTTGGGGTACTTCTGGAGCCTCGCCAGTGGAGTCAGTCTCGTCTCGAGTGGGGCATGCACGTGCGCTTTCCTCCCGAGCTGTAGCAGCAGTGTCGCGCTTCCATTCGCACTGGATCAAAGGGATCTGTGGCTTTTCAAGGAGGCTTTCCCACGAGGCTTTCCAACGAGGCTTTCCCACGAGGCTATCCCACAGGGCTGTCCCACGTGCCACCGTGGTGTGAGTCAATCCTCGCTTGAAAGTCGACGGCAGTGCTGGGAAAACAGGTTTCCCTGGAATGGACTGAGACATCTGGGGGATTCTGGGAATGTGGCTCGACCCAGGAGTTCCTCTCGCATTTCCTGTGGAGAGCGCCTCCTTTTGAGATGCGACGGGAACTCCGGGAATTCTTTCCAGACCACGCAGGGAAAGGATCCCTCCTCTCAGGCTAGGAGGCGGAAACGGGGCTCCTCTGGATGAATGTGGACTCTCGTGATTCCTCTCGAGTGGAGACGGGTATGTCGGGAACTTCTTGAGTTGGCAGCAAGGGTGTGAAGGACGCTTTGGAAGTTCCAGAGGTTAGGTGTGATTAGCCTCGAGACGCCTCAGTGGAAACGGGCCTCATCTGGCCTGGAGGGGAGAACCTCCTGGATTTTCTCGAGTTGTGGCAGGTGCTCTCGACTTACGACGGGGACCTCAGCGACCGGCTCTGGTGGTCTCAGGAAAGGCCAGTCCCATGCGAGTTTTTCGGGGGCCTCTCGGGATTCCTCTCCAGTCGATGCCGGGGCCTAAGACCTTTTGTGGAGTCGCTGCCGGCACCTGAGGATTCCTCTCCAGTGCTGACATGGATTTGGGGTTCTTCTGGAGTCTCCCCAGGGGAGTCAGTCCTCGTCTCGAATGGGGGCATGCACGTGGGATTTCCTCTCGAGCTGTAGCAGCAGTGTCACGCTTCCCTTCACGTGGATCAAGGGATCTGTGGCTTTCACTCGAGGCTTGCCCAGGAGGTTTTCCCACAGGGCTGTCCCACGTGCCACCGTGGTGTGAGTCGATCCTCGGCTTGAAAGTCGAGGCAGTGCAGGGAAAACAGGTTTCCCTGGAATGGACTGAGACATCTGGGGGACTCTGGGAATGGTGGCACGACCCTGGAGTTCCTCTCGCCTTTCTGTGGAGAGTGCCTCCTCTTGAGATGCGACGGAAACCCTGGGAATTCTCTCCCGACCACGCATGGGAAGGATCCCTCCTCTCGAGCTAGGAGGCGGAAACGGGGCTCCTCTGGATGAGGGCGGGACTCTCGTGCTTCCTCTCAAGTGGAGACGGGTATGTCGGGGAACTTCTTGAGTTGCAGCAAGGGTGTGAAGGACCCTTTGGAAGTTCCAGAGGTTAGGTGTGATTAGCCTCGAGACGCCTCAGCGGAAATGGGCCTCATCTCGCCTGGAGGGGAGAACCTCCTGGATTTTCTCGAGTAGCTGCAGGTGCTCTCGACTTATGACGGGGACCTCAGGGACCCGCTCTGGTGGCCTCAGGAAAGGCCAGTCCCCATGCGAGTTGCTCGGGGGCCTCTCGGGATTCCTCTCCCTTCGATGCCGGGGCCTAAGCCTGCCGGGAGCCAGTGTGAGGAAGCCCGCCCGTGACAAGTTTATGAGGAAGGAAGCTGACATAAGCAAGGCGTGCTCAGACTTCAGGAACCCCTCTGGAAATTTTTAAGCATGTACCCCAACAAAAATCTGCCGGTTTTTGTGCTCTGCTTTTTCACTCTTCTGACCTTTTCTGGAAAAAGTCAATTCAGGGCGTTAGTCTTCTGCATTTGAAAGAGTGTTTCAATCCAAAAACCCTCTGATGGCTTTCTAGCCTGCCTGTAGGACTCGTACAGCTGCGCTTGTGATTGTTTGAGGCCTCCTGACCGCAGGAGGCACAGGAAGCTTAAAACATCCTAGGAATGCAGGAGCTTCCGAGGAGTCAAAAGCTTTAGAATAGGACTGATTAAAAGTTTCATTTTTTGGGTCAATGCTTGCTGCCAAATTTTCATATCCTTTATTTTTAGATATAGTTGGTATATAGAAAAACAAGTAGTAGACCTGGTATTAGCAACATTAGATCTTTGAGTTAAGTACCTTCTTTGTTATAACCCACTGCACCTTTGTTCTATAGAGATGTAACTTTAATGCTTTAAGGAGATGCAGATTAAAGAAAAACACTTCAGGGGAAACAAAATTAACATTCATTAAGGAAGAGAGCCAAAAAGTGGTAACAAGCCTCTTGGCCAGAAGATAATGTAAATCACCTGAGACCTTTTGTATACAAAATGATATACAGAAAGAATCTGGGTTGTGAACGCTACATAATTTTGTGTTATCCATTGATCTCCATGTTTTATCAAAAGTATAAAAGGCCTTCTGAACAATAAAGGAGGAGGCCAGGGGCCGGGGGCCAGTTTCTTCGGACCAGCTTCTCGAACTAGTCTCTCAGCCTGGTTTCTTGGGACTCTGGCTCCCCCGTGTCTTTCTCTCTCTTTCTTCTTCTCTACCTTTCCTTCTCTCTGCTCTTTACTTTAACTTCAGGCTGAATCTCCACCTGGAGTGCGGAGGCTCGCCAGGTCTACTTACTTGCCCCGGCTGTTAAGACCCGCACGAAAGGGAGCTTAAGCGAGGCACCCTTAGATATTCAAGCGGGCGCCGGTGGCCCAACGTAGGTGGTGCAAATTCCTTGTCTGGAATTTTATGGCCTTCCGCGTAAACCAAGCTATTCAGCCCTCTTTCTCCCACTTAATCTTCTTACTACACTATAGTTTCCTAATCTAATCTTACATTAATAAATAAACAAGTCTTTCCACGCCAACGCCGTTCACCGTTCGAATTCCCTGGATCCACCGGGGCTGGACCCCGGCATAAGACCTTGTGCGGAGTCGGTGCCGGAAGCTGAGGATTCCTCTCCAGTGCTGACATGGATCTTGGGGTACTTCTGAAGTCTCCCCAGGGGAGTCAGTCTTCGTCGCGAGTGGGGGCATGCACGTGCGCTTTATCCCGAGCTGTAGCAGCAGTGTCATGCTCCCCTTCGCGTGGATCAAGGGATCTGTGGCTTTCCCACGAGGCTTTCCCTCGAGGCTTTCCCACGAGGCTTTCCCACAAGGCTTTCCCGCAGGGCTGTCCCACGTGCCACCGTGGTGTGAGTCGATCCTCGGCTTGAAAGTCGAGGCAGTACAGGGAAAACAGGTTTCCCTGGAATGAACTGAGACATCTGGGGGATTCTGGGAATGGTGGCACGACCCTGGAGTTCCTCTCGCCTTTCCTGTGGAGAGCGCCTCTTCTTGAGATGCCACGGGAACGCCGGGAATTCTTTCCCGACCACGCAGGGAAAGGATCCCTCCTCTCGATCTGGGAGGCGGAAACGGGGCTTCTCTGGATGAGGGCGGGACTCTCGTGATTCCTTTCGAGTGGAGACGGGTATGTCGGGGAAGTTCTTGAGTTGCAGCAAGGGTGTGAAGGACCCTTTGGAAGTTCCAGAGGTTAGGTGTGATTAGCCTCGAGACGCCTCAGCGGAAATGGGCCTCATCTCGCCTGGAGGGGAGAACCTCCTGGATTTTCTCGAGTAGCGGCAGGTGCTCTCGACTTATGACGGGGACCTAAGGGACCCGCTCTGGTGGCCTCAGGAACGGTCAGTCCCCATGCGAGTTGCTCGGGGCCTCTCGGTATTGCTCTGCCATCGATGCCAGGCCTAAGACCTTGTGTGGAGTCGGTGCTGGAACCTGAGGATTTCTCTCCAGTGCTGACATGGATCTTGGGGTACTTCTGGAGTCTCCCCTGGGAGTCAGTCCTCGTCTCGTGTGGGGGCATGCCCGTGCGCTTACCTTCCAAGCTCTATCAGCAGTGTCACGCTTCCCTTCACGTGGATCAAGGGATCTGTGGCTTTACCTCGAGGCTTTCCCACGAGGCTTTCCCTCGAGGCTTTCCCACAGGGCTCTCCCACGTGCCACCGTGGTGTGACTCTATCCTCGGATTGAAAGTGGAGGCAGTGCAGGGTAAACAGGTTTCCCTGGAATGGACTGAGACATCCGGGGCATTCAGGGAATGGTGGCACGACCTGAAGTTCCTCTCACCTTTACTGTTTAGAGCCCCTCCTCTTGAGATGCGACGGGAACGCCGGGAATTCTTTCCGGACACGCAGGGAAAGGATCCCTCCTCTCGAGCTAGGAGGCGGAAACACGGCTCATCTGAATGTGGGCTGGACTCTCGTGCTTCCTCTCGAGTGGAGACGGGTATGTCGGGGAACTTCTTGAGTTGAAGCAAAGGTGTGAAGGACCCTTTCGAAGTTCCCGAGTTTAGGTGTGATTAGACTCGAGACATCTCAGCGGAAAAGGGCCTCATCTCGCCTGGAGGTGAGAACCTCCTGGATTTTCTCGAGTTGCGGCAGGTGCTCTCGACTTAGGACGGGGACCTCAGGGACCCGCTCTGGTGGCCTCAGGAAAGGCCAGTACCCATGCGAGTTGCTCAGAGGCCTTTCGGAATTCCTCTCCCATCGATGCCGGGCCCTAAGACCTTGTGTCGTGTCGGTGCCGGAACCTGAGGATTCCTCTCCAGTGCTGACATGGATCTTGGGGTACTTCTGGAGTCTCCCCAGTGGAGTCAGTCCTCGTCTCGAGGGGGGGGCTTGCACGTGTGCTTTCCTCCAGAGCTGTAGCAGCAGTGTCACGCTTCCCTTCGTGTGGATCAAGGGATCAGTGGCTTTCCCTCGAGCGTTTCCCACGAGGCTTTCCACGAGGCTTTCCCACAGGGCTTTCCCTCGTGCAACCGTGGTGTGAGTCGATCCTCGGCTTGAAAGTGGAGGCAGTGCAGGAAAACAGGTTTCCCTGGAATGGACTGAGACATATGGGGGACTCTGGGAATGGTGGCATGACCCTGGAGTTCCTCTCGCCTTTCCTGTGGAGAGCGCCTCCTCTTGAGATGCGACGGGAACGCCGGGAATTCTTTCCCGACCATGCACTGAAAGGATCCCTCCTCTCGAGCTATGAGGCAGAAAAGGGGCTCCACTGGATATGGGGGGGGTTCTTGTGCTTCCTCTCAAGTGGAGACGGGATATGTCGGGGAACTTCTTGAGTTGAAGCAAGGGTGTGAAGGACTCTTTGGAAGTTCGAAAGTTTAGGTGTGATTAGCCTCGTGACGCCTTAGCGGAAATGGGCCTCAGCTTACCTGGAGGGGAGAACCTCCTGGATATTCTCGAGTTGCGGCAGGTGCTCTCGACTTACGACCTGGACCTCAAGGACCCGCTTTGGTGGCCTGAGGAAAGGCCAGTCCCCATGCGAGTTGCTCGGGGCTTCTCGGGATTCCTCTCCTGTCGATGTCGGGGCCTAAGACCTTGTGTGCAGTCGGTACCGGGAACCTGAGGATTCCTTTCCAGTGCTGACATGGATCTTGGGCTACCTCTGGAGTCTCCCCAGGGGATTCAGGCCTCGTCTCGAGTGGGGGCATGAGCGTGCCCTTTCCTCCCATGCTGTAGCAGCAGTGTCACGCTTCTGCTTGCGTGGACCAAGGGATCTGTGACTTTCCTCGAGTCTTTCCCACGAGGCTCTCCACAGGGCTGTCCCACGTGTCTCGGTGGTGTGAATCGATCCTCGGCGTGAAAGCCGAGGCAGTGCAGGGAAAACAGGTTCCTATGGAATGGACTGAGACATCTGGGGGAGTCTTGGAATGGTGGCACGACCCTGCAGTTCCTCTCCCCTTTCCTTGGAGAGCGCCTCCTCTTGAGATGCGATGGGAATGCCGGAAATTCTTTCCTGACCAAGTAGGGAAAGGATCCCTCATCTCGAGCTACGAGCCGGAAACGGAGCTCCTCTGGATGTGGCCGGGACCCTCGTGCTTCCTCTTGAGTGGAGACGGGTATGTCGGGGAACTTCTTGAGTTGCAGCATGACTGTGAAAGACTCTTTAGAAGTTCCAAAGTTCACGTGTGATTAGCCTCGAGACACCTCAGTGGAAACGGGCCTCATCTCGCCTGCAGGGGAGAACCTCCTGGATTTTCTCGAGTTGTGGCAGGTGCTCTCGAGTTACGACGGAGACCTCAGGGACCCGCTCTGGTGACCTCAGGAAAGGCCAGTCCCCATGCGAGGTACTAGGGGGCCTCTCAGAATTCCTCTCCCGTCGATGCCGGGGCCTAAGACCTTGTGTGGAGTCGGGACCGGAACCTGAGGATTCCTCTCCAGTGCTGACATGGATCTTGGCGTACTTCTGGAGTCTCCCAAGCTTGCGTCAGTCCTCGGCTCGAGTGGGGTCATGCACGTGCGCTTTCCTCCGAGCGGTAGCAGCAGTGTCACGCTTCCCTTCTCGTGGATCAAGGAATCTGTGGCTTTCCCTGGAGTCTTTCCCATGAGGCTTTCCCACAGGGCTATTCCACTTGCCACCATGGTGTGAGTCGATCCTCGGCGTGAAAGTCGAACCAGTGCAGGGAAAACAGGAACCTCCTTCCCCACAGTAGGGGATACACTGTCCCCTTGGGCGGGTGTCTCCAGGGCACTCGCGCTGGGGGGTTGCCCGCGGAGGTGCGGGCCTCAGGCTCCACGTGAGAAAAGCCCCAAATGGCATTAGCTGCCAGTCCAGACGCTGGCCCCTCAGGTCTCTGGCCGGAGCCTTGGGCTCCAGGCAACTCAAAGCCCTCGGCGGTGGCACTCTGGGACTGCTGTAGGGAAAGGATGCCAAGAGCCCATGGAGGAGTTGGGGAGGGGGCATGGGGCAAACGGAGGCGAGGACAGCGAGGCATCTAGGTGGAAGCGCTGGAGAGAGCGTCTGGTGTCCCGGAATGCCTCGGAGGAGCCAGCGGGGGACAGTCGAGGCCCAGGGACCTGTGGAATGTGAAAAGGCGGGAAATCCCAGAGCAAGGCAGGCTGGGAAAGGGGGCGTTGGTGGCCAATTCAAAGGGACCTTGGGGCGTTTCCTGGGCGGTGAGCTCCCTTGGCACTGCTGAGGGCCCCTGATTGATCCACCGGGGTTGATCCCACCCCCCGCTGCGAGGGAGGGCCACAAACCAAAGCGCGCGAACTGCCCGCCCACCCCAACGGGGATCTTGGCGGTCCAGGGCTCAGCCGTGCCCGGGAAAAGCCCACTCGCTCCACGGGACTCCGTCCAGGGTCTCTGCTTGGAAAGAGGCCAGGGGCGACGCCCACCATCTACCCACCCAAACCCTATTGACGTCAATGGTGGCGGAGACGCCTCCCGTTCTCCAGAGTCCTAAGCTGTCTGGGTCCCCGCCCACTCGGCCAGCAGTCTGCAGCGTGCCCGTGTGCCTCTCCCACCATGGCTTGGTTCGGCTCCTCCAGCACCTCAAGCGGTACGTTTGCCCTCGGTCCCTGTGGTCGGATCACATCTCAGGGGATTTGCGGGTGGCCTGGGCAAGGGCTCTCGGCCAATGTGTGGACCCCCCTCCTACCCGAGAACGGCTGGGACCCATCGGCCAGGCCTGGGGTTCGAGGCGTCAGGTGTGCCCAAATTCGGAGGGCGTGGCATCGTTCGTTCATCTTGCTCCTTTGGCACACACATGGCTTCTCCGTTCTCTTTTCTGGGAAGACAGTGTTGTTTCAGCGGGCGTGCTGCGGGGGCGGGGGCCAGGAGTTGCGGGGTGGTGGGAGCGGGTGCTGTGCTGGGATGAGGCCCTTTATCCTCACATCTTCCTGTGGGAATGGGAGTCGGGGAGCTCTGTGGCCTTGCTGCCTTCAGTGGCTTCCTCTGCACAGGGGCCTAGTGGCTTCTGCCTTTTGTCAGGCGTTACGGGGTTTGGGCTTCGCTTTGGTGGCCTTGGCCTTTGCCTTGGCCTGGGCCTTGCCTTGCCCTTGCCCTTGCCTTGGTCTTGGGCTTGGCCTTGCCCTGCCCTTGAAGTTGAACTTGACCTTGACCTTGAACTTGACCTTGACCTTGACTTTGAACTTGAAATTGGCCTTGACCTTGACCTTGACCTTGAACTTGACCTTGACCTTGACCTTTAACTTCAACTTGAACTTGAACTTGACCTTGAACTTGAACTTGACTTTGAACTTGAACTTGAACTTGACGTTGAACTTGAACTTGATCTTGACCTTGACCTTGACCTTGACCTTGACCTTGAGCTTGAACTTGACCTTGACCTTGAACTTCAACTTGAACTTTACTTGAACTTGACCTTGAACTTCAACTTGAACTTGACCTTGACCTTGAACTTGAATTTGAACTTGAACTTGAACTTGACTTGAACTTGAACTTGACCTTGACCTTGACTGACTTTGAACTTGAACTTGACTTTGAACTTCAACTTGAACTTGACCTTGAACTTGAACTTGACCTTGAACTTGAACTTGACCTTGACCTTGACCAACAACGGGAGACCTCGAGATTTGCTCAGAGCACCGGATGTCCAGAAGCAGGGCCCTGTATCTCCCCTTCCCTTTGTGATCATTGCAAAGACATTCCTAGCTGATAGCGGGAGTGCCCCTGAAGAAGCAAGCAGTGGGAGTGTGTTTGACACGACTGTGTGCCTTCCTGGCCTCATCTCCACAAGGGGCCTTTCCTCTCGAATAGGCCCCATGTCCCCTTGGGGAGGGTGTCATGCCTCTTTTCTCCTCACTGCCAAAGGGTGGAGCCAAGCTCGCTCTGTCAGAGGTACAAAAACAGCAATTGAATGGATTTTCAAGCTCTTGCTAGGCTGCACCCTTTCAGGGCCCACTTTACTGAAACAGGTGCTCTGTGGCCCCTGGTTGGGTATGCAGGTTCACAAACAGGGTGAGATCCTGTCCAAGCCAAGAATTTTCCTGAAAGACCTAGGCTCACTAGAGCTCTCCTCCAGAGCAAAGGGGATAGAGGAGATGTATGGAGGAGTCTTTGCCTTTCCCTGTGAGTGTGGGGCTACTCCCTACGGCCCCAAGCTCAGGGATAACTGCCTCTAAGAAAGGAATGGCAAGAAGCGCTATTCTTGGAGGTTGGGACAGGGAGTTCGCAGCATGTGGGGAAAGAAAGACTTCTTCGGGGAAGAAGAGGCAACCACCGGGGGTGTGTTTGCAAGCCTCTATTTGGAAGGAACAGGTTTGCTTATACAACTCAAGACCTCCAGATCTGCTCAGAGGACTGAAGTTCCAGAGACAGGGCCATGTATCTCCCCTTCCCTTTGAGATCCTTGCAAAGACATTCCTAGCAGATCGTGGGAGTGCCCATGAAGAAGCAAGCAGCGGGAGTGTGCTTGACATCACTGGCTGCCTACCTGGGCTCAGCTCCTCAAGGGGCCTTTCTCTCCTGGTAGGCCCTATGTCCCCTTTGGGAGAGGGTGGTGCCCTCTTCCCTCCACACTGCCAAAGGGTGGAGGTGGAGCAAACTCGTTCTCCCCGAGGTCAAAAAAAAAGACAAATTGGATGGATTTTTAAGCTCTTGCTATGCTGCACCCCTCCAGGACCCACTCGAACAAAACAGCTGCCCTGTGGCCCCTAGGTCGGGTATGCAGGTTCACACACTGGGTGGGATCCCGTCAAAGCCAAGAATTTTCCTGACAGACCTAGGCTCACTAGAGCTCTCCTCCAGAGGAAAGGGGACAGAAAAGACGTGTGTGTGGAGGTGGCTCTGCCTTTCCAGGTCCCAATCTCAGGGATAACTGCCCCTAAGAAAGGAACTGCTGCTGCTGCTGCTGCTAAGTTGCTTCAGTCGTGTTCGACTCTGTGCGACGCCATAGACGGTAGCCCACTAGGCTCCCCCGTCCCTGGGATTCTCCAGGCAAGAACAGTAAGTGGGTTGCCATTGCCTTCTCCAATGCATGAAAGTGAAAATGAAAGTGCAGTCGCTCAGTCGTGTCCGACCCTCAGCGACCCCACGGACTGCAGCCTACCAGGCTTCTCCGTCCATAGGATTTTCTGAAAGGAACTGCAAGACGCGCTTTTCCTGGAGGCTGGGAAAGGGAGTTCGCAGGATGTGGGGAAAGAGATCCTCCTTCGAGGAAGAATAGGCGGCCACTTGTTTTGTGTTGCAAACCTCTATTTGGAAGGAACAGGTTAGCTTATACAAAGGGAGACCTCCAGATCTGCTCAGAGGACCGAAGTTGCAGAGGCAGGTCGGTGTATTTTCCCTTCATTTTGCGATCCTTGCAAAGACATTCCTTGCTGATAGATATTCAGCAAGGGCCTTTGAGACTGTTGTTTTCTTTCCTAGGTTCAAAGATTCCTTCAGTTCCTAATATAGATATCCTAGAAATTAACTGACATCCGTGAAAATCTGATATGTCCTGGTCAAATGCTGTCAGTTATAATTCCAGTTATCATATTAAAGCATTTCAAGTCGCAGCAGTGACCAGATTACATTGTCAATTTCTATTTAATCAGGTTTTAACCATGTCTTCTATGATTTCACACTGATGCCTTTACAGAAATACTGCTACTTCAAGATATATGGAATATACATTTTTTAAGCTTACCGATAATTTGTTTGTTTGTTTGTTTGTCTTCTGGTAAGCTGGTACCAGATGGAATTTAGTCTCCTCTCTAGGTTAAGAGAACAAAGTTTTCTTAGAATGCAATTTTTGATAACAGACTATGAGTTTCTTTACCTTTCATTGATTTATAATTGTTTTCATCATCTGTTTGTTTACTTCGGTAAAGCAAATAAGCCTTATTTAAGATTTTGGTACATGTAGGATGGACTAAGCTTTCCCCACTCTTGCAAGTTCCCTTAACCCTTCAGATTCTTCTCGTGGGACAAAGATCTCACTTTCCTCCAGAGGGACAATCCAAGCTTTTTATTAGTTGATCTGCCCCTGACATCAGAGTCAATTTGAGCATGAGTTGGCCTATAATTTAGGCATGAAACTATGACTACATAAAGAAAAGGTGACTTTATGATTCAGGGATGGCCATGATATGCCTTGCACTTCAGAGAAAATGGGTTAAAATGATTTTTTTTTCTTCAAAACTGCACAGCCAGTTCTTTCAGCATATGCAATTGAAAACATCTAGTCATTAGGTCAGTTTTTCATTCCAATCCCAAAGAAAGGCAATGACAAAGAATATTCAAGCTGCTGCACAATTGCACTCATCTCACACACTAGTAAAGTAATGCTCAAAATTCTCCAAGTTCACATGAACTGTGAACTTCCAAATGTTCAAGAGGGATTTAAAACATGCAGAGAAACCAGAGATCAAACTGCCAACATCCACTGGATCATTGAAAAAGCAAGAGAGTTCCAGAAAAAAAGACATCTATTTCTGCTTTATTGACTATGCCAAAGCCTTTGACTGTGTGGATCACAATAAACTGGGAAAAATTCTGAAAGAGATGGGAATACCAGACCACCTGACCTGTCTCTTGAGAAACCTGTATGCAGGTCAGGAAGAAACAGTTCGAACTGGACATGGAACAACAGACTGGTTCTAAATAGGAAAAGGAATATGTCAAGGCAGTGTATTGTCACCCTGCTTATTTAACTTATATGCAGAGTACATCATGAGAAACACTGGGCTGGAGGAAGCACACGCTGGAATCCAGATTGCTGGGAGAAATATCAAGAATCTCAGATATGCAGATGACACCACCCTTATGGCAGAAAGTGAAGAAGAACTAAAGAGTCTCCTGATGAAAGTGAAAGAGGAGAGTGAAAAAGTTAGCTTAAAGCTCAGCATTCAGAAAACTAAAATCATTGCATCCAGTCTCATCACTTCATGGCAAATAGATGGGAACACATTGGAAACAGCAGCAGACTATTTTGGGGGGCTTGGAAATCACTGCAGGTGATGGCTGCCTCCATGAACTTAAAACATATTTATGACTTGGAAGAAAAGTGATGACCAAACTAGACAGCATATTAAAAAGCCGAGACGTTGCTTTGCCAACAAAGATCCATCCAGTCAAGGCTATGGTTTTTCCATATGTCATGGATGGATATGAAAGATGTACTATAAAGAAAGTGACAGCTGAAAATTAGATGCTTTTGAACTGTGGTGTTGGAGAAGATGCTTGTAGGTCGCTTAGACTACAAGGAGACGCAACCACTCCATCCTAAAGGAAATCAGGTCTGAATATACATTGGAAGGACTAATACTGAACCTGAAACTCCAATACTTTGGCCACTTGATGTGAAGAGCTGACTCACTTGGAAGTTGCTTTGATTTGCCTGTGAGTGTGGGAGCCCTCCCTGGGCAAAGGGCCTCAGGGGTCATTGCCACTGAATCACGACCTCCAAGCAAGCGCATTCCAGCTGTGTGACATTCAGGAAGCAGGAGACTGGGAAAACTATCTTCCTTAGAGGAAGGAAAGTCATCCACAGAGAGTGTGTTTTCAGGCCTCTCTTTGCAGCAAGTGTTTTGCTTCTCAGACATCAGAGCTGCAGGCTTGCTCTGAGGGCCTCAATTGCAGAGTCAGGGCTGTGTGTCTCACTGCACTTTCCAAGCATTGCAGACACATTCCTAGGTTGGAGCAGTGCTTCCCATGAGAAAGAAGCCTCGGGAGTGTGTTTGAGCGGGCTGAGTGCCATGCTAGGGTCACCTAGTCGAGGCACCTTGCACATCCAATGGGCCCCAGGCGAGTAGCTATGGACCGGCCCTTCGGTTGAGATATCCCAAAGCAGGGAACAAAGCCAGCTCTGTCAGAAGGAGGAAAACAGCAATGGGATGGATTTTCAAGCAGTTGCTAAGTCACACCACGTTAGGGCTCCCCGGGAAAGAAATGCGAATTTTGGCCTCTAGGCCCAGTATCCAGATGTGTGCACAGGATATTTTCCCCACAGGATCCAAGAATGTTCCAGACAGACCTAAGCTCACTAGCTCTCTCCTGCAGAGGAAATGAAATATTGTTGCTGAACCACGAAAAGATGCTGGGATTCTTGGCTTATGGAGGAGAAGAATTCAATCCAGGGCCCAAGACGAGGCTTGATTGCTCAGAGCTTTTGTGCAATAGAGTTTTATTAAAGTATAAAGGAGATAGAGAAAGCTTCTGACAGAGACATCACAAGGGGCAGAAAACGTACCCCCTTGCTAGTGTTAGTAATGGAGTTATATACTCTCCAATAAGTTATGACGAACAAAAGAATGTCTGGAGGTTGTAAAGACTCACTAGACCTACTCCCATAATTTGACATTTTCAGATAACAGGATTAGCCAGAAGGTTTTTTCCAGAGACCGTCCTCAAGAAGGATGCATGATTGTTATATAATCCTAAGGAATGTAGAGGGGAAAAACAGTTTGTCCTTTCTTCCTCCTTGAGAATTCTAGACCCCTCTCTCCTTGGGGACCCTTGAACTTCTTAGAAACCTGCCTTGGCAATGACTCTCTCAGAAACATGATTGAACAGCCGTTTGGAGCTTCCTTTGACTTTCCCTGGGAGGGAGGGAGCCTCCCTGAGCACAGGGCCTCAGGGCCATGGCCAATGAAAAAGAATCTCCCAGCAAGTGCTTTTCAGCCCTGTGTGACTCTCAGCCCACAGGAGGCTGAGAAAACTCTCTTCCTTGGAGGAAGGAAAGGCAGCCAAGAGTGTGTTTTCAGGCCTGTATCTTGCAGCAAGTGTTTGGCTTGTTAGACAGAAGACCTGCAGGCCTGTTCCAACAGACTCAATTCCAGAATCAGGGCCTTGTGTCTCCCTGCAGTTTCCTGGCCTTGCAAACACATTCCTAGTTGAGAGCAGTCCTGCCCATGGGGACTGCTGCAGGAGTGTGTCTGAGGGGGGCCAGGTGTCATGCTGGGGTCAGCCTGGTCGAGGGCACCTTGCACCTCCAATGGACCCCAGGCAAGGAGTTGCAGGCCACCACCTTGCTTCTGAAATCCCAAAATGGGGAGCAAAGCTCGCTCTGTCAGAGGGAAGAAAACAGCAACAGGATGGATTTTCAAGCAGTTGCTAGGCTGTACTGCGTTAGGGCTCCAAGGAAGGAAAATGCGAATTTTAGCCCCTACGACTGGTATCCAGGTGGGCTCCCAGGATGATTTCCCCGCAGGATCCAAGAACGTTCCAGACAGACCTGGGCTCACTAGCTCCCTCCTGCAGAGGAAATATGATAGAACAGCTGTTTGGAGGTTGCTTTGACTTCCCCTGGGAGGGTAGGATCCCTCCCTGGGTGCAGGGCCTCAGGGGCCATTGCCGCTGAGAAATGCCCTCTAAGCCAGACCTTTCCAGCCTTGTATGACTCAGCACGGAGGAGACTGGAAAAGCTCTCTTCCTTGGAGGAAGGAAAGGCAGCCCCAGAGAGTGTGTTTTCACACCTGTATCTTGCAGCAAGTGTTTGGCGTCTCAGACGTCAGACCTCCAGGCCTGCTCCAACGGCCTCAGTTCCAGAGTCAGGGCCGTGTGTTTCCCTGCATTTTCTGAGCCTTGGGAACACATTCCTAGGTCAGAACAGTCCTGCCATGGGGAAGGAGGCTGCGGGAGTGTGTCTGAGGGGGTCGGGTGCCATGCTGGTGTCCAATAGACCCGGTACCTCCAATAGACCCCAGGACAACAGCGGTGGGGCTCCCCTGGCTTCCGAATGCCAAAGCGAGAAGCAAAGCTAGCTCTATCAGAAGGAAGAAAAGAGCAATCGGATGGATGTTCAGGCTGTTGCTGGCCCGCACCACTTCAGGGTCCCCCCCGAGAGGAACAGGCGCCCTGTGGCCCCTAGGTCCGATATGCAGGTTAACACACAGGGTGTGTCCCCCATAGGAGCCAAGAATTTTCCTGACAGATCCTAGGCTCACTAGAGCTCTCCTACAGGGCAAAAGGGGTAGAACAGACTGTGGATGTGACTCTGCCTTTCCCCAGCGAGCATGGGGCCCTCCCTACGGCCCCGGGCTCCAGGGAAAATTGTCCCTGAAAAATGACCTCCAAGAAGCGCTTTTCCAGCAGGCTGGGATGCAGAGTTCACAGGATGCGGGAAAGTGATCGTCCTTCAGGGAAGAAGAGGCAGCCACCCAGTGTGTGTTTGCAGCCTGTATTTGGAAGAAACTGGTTAGCTCCTTCAAGGGGAGACTCCAGGTCTGCTCAGAGGACCGAAATTCCAGAGGCAGCACCATGCATCTCCCCTGTCCTTTCTGAGCCTTGGAAAGACATTCCTAGCTTATAGCGGTATTGCTCATGAAGAAGCAGGATGCAGGAATGTGTCAGACATGACTGGGTGCCTTCCTGGGTTCAGCTCCGTGAGGGGCCTTTCCACTCAGAGTAGGTCCCATGCCTCCTTGGGAGGAAGTGGGGCCCGCTTGCCTCCAAATTGCCAAAGGCTGGAACAAAGCTAGTTCT
>NW_017212414.1:0-16637 GCF_001704415.2 Capra hircus
TTATCCACGCGAAGGGAAGAGCCCACACTCTGCTGCTACGAGCTCGGGAGGAAAAGCGCACTGCATGCCCCACTCGAGACGAGGACTGACTCCCCTGGAGAGACTCCAGAAGTACCCCAAGATCCATGTCAGCACTGGAGAGGAATCCTCAGGTTCCGGCACCAACTCCACACAAGGTCTTAGGCCCCAGCATCGACGGGAGAGGAATCCCCAGAGGCCGCCGAGCAACTGCATGGGGTACTGGCCTTTCCTAATGCCACCAGAGCGGGTCCCCTGAGGTCCCCGTCGTAAGTCGAGAGCACCTTGCCTGCAACTCGAGAAAATCCAGGAGGTTCTCCCCTCCAGGCGAGATGAGGCCCATTTCCGCTGAGGCGTCTTGAGGCTAATGAAATCCTAACATCTTTAAACTTCCAAAGGGTCCTTCTCGCCCTTGCTGCAACTCAAGAAGTTCCCCGACATACTCCGTCTCCACTCGAAGCGGAAGCAGGAAAGTCCCGGCCACATTCAGAGGAGCCCAGTTTCCGCCTCGCTAGCTCGAGAGGAGGGATAATTCTCTCTGCGTGGTCGGGAAAGAATTCCCGGAGTTCCGTCGCATCTCAAGAGGAGCGCTCTCCACAGGAAAGGCGAGAGGAACTCCAGGGTCGTGCCACCATTCCCAGAGTCCCCCAGATGTCTCAGTCCATTCCAGGGAAACCTGTTTTCCCTGCACCTGCCTCAACTTTCAAGCCGAGGATCGACTCACACCACGGTGGCACGTGGAACAGCCCTGTGGGAAAGCCTCGTTGGAAAGCCTCGTGGGAAAGCCTCGAGTTAAAGCCACAGATCCATAGATTCAGGCGAAGGGAAGCGCCCACACTGCTGCTACAGGTTGGAGGGAAGCGTACGTGCATGCCCCCACTCGAGACGAGGACTGACTCCCCTGGGGAGACTCCAGAAGTACCTCAAAATCCATGTCAGCACTGGAGAGGAATCCTCAGGTTCGGCACCGAATTCACACAAGATCATAGGCCACGGCATCGACGGGAGAGGAATCCTGAGAGGCCCCCGAGCAACTCTCATGGGGACTGGCCTTCCCTGAGGCCACCAGAGCGGATCCCTGAGGTCCCCGTGCGTAAGTCGAGAGCACCTTCCGCAACTCGAGAAAATCCAGGAGGTTCTCCCCTCCAGGCGAGATGAGGCCCATTTTCGCTGAGGCGTCTCCAGGCAAATCACACCTAACCTCTGGAAATTCCAAAGGGTCCTTCACACCCTTGCTGGAACTCAAGAAGTTCCCCGACATACCAGCCTCCATTCGAGAGGAAGCACGAGAGTTCCGCCCACATCCAGAGGAGCCCCGTTTCTGCCTCCTAGCTCGAGAGGTGGGATCCTTACCCTGCGTGTTCTGGAAAGAATTCCCCGGCATTCGCGTCGCATTTCAAGCGGAGGCGCTTTCCAAAGGAAAGGCGAGAGGAACTCCAGGGTCGTGTCACCATTCCTGAGTCCCCCAGATGTCTACAGTCCATTCCAGGGAAACCTGTTTTCCCTGCACTGCCTCGACTTTCAAGCCGAGGATCGACTCACACCACGGTGGCACGTGGGAACAGCCCTGTGGGAAAGCCTCGTTGGGAAAGCCTCCTGGGAAAGCCTCGAGTTAAAGCCACAGATCCATTGATCCAGGCGAAGGGAAGCGCGCACACTGCTGCTACAGCTTGGAGGGAAGCGTCACGTGCATGCCCCCACTCGAGACGAGGACTGACTCCCCTGGGGAGACTCCAGAAGTACCTCAAGAATCCATGTCAGCACTGGAGAGGAATCCTCAGGTTCGGCACCGAATCCACACAAGATCATTAGGCCACGGCATCGACGGGAGAGGAATCCTGAGAGGCCCCGAGCAACTCTCATGGGGACTGGCCTTCCCTGAGGCCACCAGAGCGGATCCCTGAGGTCCCCGTCGTAAGTCGAGAGCACCTGCCGCAACTCGAGAAAATCCAGGAGGTTCTCCCCTGCCAGGCGAGATGAGGCCCATTTCCGCTGAGGCGTCTCCAGGCAAATCACACCTAGACCTCTGGAAATTCCAAAGGGTCCTTCACACCCTTGCTGCAACTCAAGAAGTTCCCCGACATACCCGTCTCCACTTGAGAGGAAGCACGAGAGTCCCGCCACATACCAGAGGAGCCCCGTTTCCGCCTCCTAGCTCGAGAGGAGGGATCCTTTCCCTGCGTGGTCGGGAAAGAATTCCTGGCGTTTCCCGTCGCATCTCAAGAGGAGGCGCTCTCCACAGGAAAGGCGAGAGGAACTCCAGGGTCGTGCCACCATTCCCAGAGTCCCCCAGATGTCTCAGTCCTATTCCAGGGCAAACCTGTTTTCCCTGCACTGCCTCGACTTTCAAGCCGAGGATCGACTCACACCACGGTGGTACGTGGGACAGCCCTGTGGGAAAGCCTCGTGGGAAAAGCCTCGATCGGGAAAGCCTCGAGGGAAAGTCCACAGATCCCTTGATCCACAGCAGAAGCGGAAGTGCGACACTGCTGCTACAGCTCCGGAGGAAAGCGCACGTGCATGCCCCCACTCGAGACGAGGACTGACTCCCCTGGGGAGACTCCAGAAGTACCCCAAGATCCATGTCAGCACTGGAGAGGAATCCTCAGGTTCCGGCACCGACTCCACACAAGATCTTAGGACCGGGCATCGATGGGAGAGGAATCCTGAGTGGACCCCGAACAACTCGCATGGGGACTGGCCTTTCCTGAGGCCACCAGAGCGGGTCCCAGAGGTCGCCGTCGTAAGTCGACAGTACCTGCCGCATCTCGAGAACATCCAGGAGTTTCTCCTCTCCAGGCGAGATGAGGCCCATTTGTGCTGAGGCGTCTCGAGGCTAATCAGACATAACCTCTCGAACTTCCAAAGGGTCCTTCACAACCTTTCTGCAACTCAAGAAGTTGCCCGACATACCCGTCTCCACTCGAGAGGAAGCACGAGAGTCCCGCCCACATCCAGAAGAGCCCCATTTCCGCCTCCTAGCTCGAGAGGAGGGATCCTTTCCCTGCGTGGTCGGCAAAGAATTCCCGGCGTTCCAGTCACATCTCA
The DNA here is from genome assembly GCF_001704415.2 of Capra hircus. Taxonomy (NCBI): domain Eukaryota; kingdom Metazoa; phylum Chordata; class Mammalia; order Artiodactyla; family Bovidae; genus Capra; species Capra hircus. The sequence goes on from NW_017212414.1 coordinate 3,067, forward strand.
AGAGGAGGCGCTCTCCACAGGAAAGGCGAGAGGAAACCCAGGGTCGTGCCACATTCCCAGAGGTCCCCAGATGTCTCAGTCCATTCCCGGGAAACCTGTTTTCCCTGCACTGCCTCGACATTCAAGCCGAGGATCGACTCACACCACGCTGTCACTTGGGACAGCCCTGAGGGAAAGCCTCGTGGGAAAGCTTCGTGGGAATGCCTCGAGGGAAAGACACAGATCCCTTGATCCACGCGAAGGGAAGCGCGACACTGGAGCTACAGCTCAGGGGGAAAGCGCAGGTGCATGCCCCCACACGAGACGGGGCCTGACTCCCCTGAGGAGACTCCAGAAGTACCCCAAGATCCATGTCAGCACTGGAGAGGAATCCTCAGGTTCTGGCACCGACTCCACACAAGGTCTTAGGCCCCGGCATCCACGGGAGAGGAATCCCGAGAAGCCCCCGAGCAACTCCCATGGGGACTGGCCTTTCCTGAGGCCACCAGAGCGGGTCCCTGAGGTTCCCCGTCGTAAGTCGAGAGCACCTGCCACAACTCGAGAAAATCTAGGAGGTTCTCCCCTCCAGGCGAGATGAGGCCCATTTCCGCTGAGGCGTCTCGAGGCTAATCACATCTAACACCTGGAACTCCCAAAGGGTCCTTCACACTTTTGCTGCAACTTAAGAAGTTCCCCGACATAGCCCGGCACCACTCGAGAGGAAGCACGAGAGTCCTGCCCACATCCAGAGGAGCCCCGTTTCCATCTCATAGCTCGAGAGGAGGGATACTTTCCCTGCGTGTTCGGGAAAGAATTCCCGGCGTTCCCGTCGCATCTCAAGAGGAGGCGCTCTCCACAGGAAATGCGAGAGGAACTCCAGGGTCGTGCCACCATTCCCACAGTCCCCCAGATGTCTCAGTCTATTCCAGGGAAACCTGTTTTCCCTGCACTGCCTCGACTTTCAAGCCGAGGATCGACTCACACCACGGTGGCACGTGGGACAGCCCTGTGGGAAAGCTCGTGGGAAAGACTCATGGGAAAGCCTCGAGCGAAAGTCACAGATCCCTTGATCCACAGGAAGGGAAGCGTGAAACTGCTGCTACAGCTCGGGAGGAAAGCGCCCGTGCATGCCCCCACTCGAGACGAGGACTGACTTCCCTGGGGAGACTCCAAGAAGTACCCCAAGATCCATGTCGGCACTGGAGAGGAATCCTCAGGTTACGGCACTGACTCCACACAAGGTCTTAGGACCCAGTATCGACGGGAGTGGAATCCCGAGAAGCCCGCGAGCAACTCGCATGGGGACTGGTCTTTCCTGAGGCCACCAGATCGGGACTCTGAGGTCCCCGTCGTAAGTCGAGAGCACCTGCCGCAACTGGAGAAAATCCAGGAGGTTCTCCCCTCCAGGCGAGATGAGGCGCATTTGTGCTGAGGCGTCTCAGTGTAATTAGACCTAACATCTGTAACTCCCAAAGGGTCCTTCACAACCTTGCTGCAAGTCAAGAAGTTGCCCGACATACCAGTCTGCAATCGAGAGGAAGCACGAGAGTCCCGCCCACATCCAGAGGAGCCCCGTTTGCGCCTCCTAGCTCGAGAGGAGGGATCCTTTTACTGGGTGGTCGGGAAAGAATTCCTGCCGTTTCCGTCGCATCTCAAGAGGAGGTACTCTCCACAGGAAAGGTGAGAGGAACTTCAGTGTCGTGCCACCATTCCCAGAGTCCCCCAGATGTCTCAGTCCATTCCAGGGAAACCAGTTTTCCCTGCACTACCTCGACTTTCAAGCCGAGGATCGACTCACACCACTGTGTCACTTGGGACAGCCCTGTGGGAAAGCCTGGTGGGAAAGCCTCGTGGGAAAGCCTCGAGGGGAAGCCACAGATCCCTTGATCCACGGGAAGGGAAGCGCGACACTGGAGCTACAGCTCGGAAGGAAAGCGCACGTGCATGCCCCCACTCGAGACAAGGATTTACTCCACTGGGGAGACTCCAGAAGTACCCCAAGATCCATGTCAGCACTGGAGAGGAATCCTCAGGTTCCGGCACCGACTCCACACAAGGTCTTAGGCCCCGGCATCCACGGGAGAGGAATCCCGAGAAGCCCCGGAGCAACTCCCATGGGGACTGGCCTTTCCTGAGGCCACCAGAGCGGGTCCCTGAGGTCCCCGTCGTAAGTCGAGAGCACCTGCCACAACTCGAGAAAATCCAGGAGGTTCTCCCCTCCAGGCGAGATGAGGCCCATTTCCGCTGAGGCGTCTCGAGGCTAATCACATCTAACACCTGGAACTCCCAAAGGGTCCTTCACACTTTTGCTGCAACTTAAGAAGTTCCCCGACATGCCCGGCACCACTCGAGAGGAAGCACGAGAGTCCTGCCCACATCTAGAGGAGCCCCGTTTCCATCTCATAGCTCGAGAGGAGGGATACTTTCCCTGCGTGTTCGGGAAAGAATTCCCGGTGTTCCCGTCGCATCTCAAGAGGAGGCGCTCTCCACAGGAAATGCGAGAGGAACTCCAGGGTCGTGCCACCATTCCCACAGTCCCCCAGATGTCTCAGTCTATTCCAGGGAAACCTGTTTTCCCTGCACTGCCTCGACTTTCAAGCCGAGGATCGACTCACACCACGGTGGCACGTGGGACAGCCCTGTGGGAAAGCCTCGTGGGAAAGACTCATGGGAAAGCCTCGAGCGAAAGTCACAGATCCCTTGATCCACAGGAAGGGAAGCGTGACACTGCTGCTACAGCTCGGGAGGAAAGCGCCCGTGCATGCCCCCACTCGAGACGAGGACTGACTTCCCTGGGGAGACTCAAGAAGTACCCCAAGATCCATGTCGGCACTGGAGAGGAATCCTCAGGTTACGGCACTGACTCCACACAAGGTCTTAGGACCCAGCATCGACGGGAGTGGAATCCCGAGAAGCCCGCAAGCAACTCGCATGGGGACTGGTCTTTCCTGAGGCCACCAGATCGGGACTCTGAGGTCCCCGTCGTAAGTCGAGAGCACCTGCCGCAACTCGAGAAAATCCAGGAGGTTCTCCCCTCCAGGCGAGATGAGGCGCATTTGTGCTGAGGCGTCTCAGTGTAATTAGACCTAACCTCTGTAACTCCCAAAGGGTCCTTCACAACCTTGCTGCAAGTCAAGAAGTGGCCCGACATACCAGTCTGCAATCGAGAGGAAGCACGAGAGTCCCGCCCACATCCAGAGGAGCCCCGTTTGCGCCTCCTAGCTCGAGAGGAGGGATCCTTTTACTGCGTGGTCGGGAAAGAATTCCTGCCGTTTCCGTCGCATCTCAAGAGGAGGTACTCTCCACAGGAAAGGTGAGAGGAACTTCAGGGTCGTGCCACCATTCCCAGAGTCCCCCAGATGTCTCAGTCCATTCCAGGGAAACCAGTTTTCCCTGCACTACCTCGACTTTCAAGCCGAGGATCGACTCACACCACTGTGTCACTTGGGACAGCCCTGTGGGAAAGCCTGGTGGGAAAGCCTCGTGGGAAAGCCTCGAGGGGAAGCCACAGATCCCTTGATCCACGGGAAGGGAAGCGCGACACTGGAGCTACAGCTCGGAAGGAAAGCGCACGTGCATGCCCCACTCGAGACAAGGATTTACTCCACTGGGGAGACTCCAGAAGTACCCCAAGATCCATGTCAGCACTGGAGAGGAATCCTCAGGTTCTGGCACCGACTTCACACAAGGTCTTAGGCCTCGGCATCGACGGGAGAGGAATCCCGAGAGGCCACCGAGCAACTCGCATGGGGACTGGCCTTTCCTGAGGCCACCAGAGCGGGTCCCTGAGGTCCCGGTCGTAAGTCGAGAGCACCTGCCACAACTCGAGAAAATCCAGGAGGTTCTCCCCTCCAGGTGAGATGAGGCCCATTTGTGCTGAGGCGTCTCGTGGCTAATCACACCTAACCTCTTGAACTTCCAAAGAGTCCTTCACACCCTTGCTGCAACTCAAGAAGTTCCGCGACATACCCATCTCCACTTGAGAGGAAGCACGAGAGTCCCGCCCACATCCAGAGGAACCCCGTTTCCGCCTCCTAGCTCGAGAGGAGGGATCCTTTCCTGCGTGGTCGGGAAAGAATTCCCGTCGTTCCCGTCGCATCTCAAGAGGAGGCACTCTCCACAGGAAAGGCGAGAGGAACTCCAGGGTCGTGCCACATTCCCCGAGTCCCCAGATGTCTCAGTCCATTCCAGGGAAAACTGTTTTCCCTGCACTGCTTCGACTTTCAAGCCGAGGATCGACTCACACCACGGTGGCACGAGGGACATCCCTGTGGGAAAGCCTCGTGGGAAAGCCTCGTGGAAAAGCCTCGTGGGAAAGCCTCGAGCAAAAGCCACAGATCCCCTGATCCACTCGAAGGGAAGAGCGACACTGCTGCTACAGCTCGGGAGGAAAGCGCAGTTGCATGCCCCCACTTGAGACGGGGACTGACTCCCCTGGGAGACTCCAGAAATACCCCAAGATAGATGTCGGCACTGGAGAAGAATCCTCAGTTTCCAGCACCGACTCCACACAAGGTCTTAGGCCCCGGCATCGACGGGAGAGGAATCCCTAGAGGTCCCCCAGCAACTTGCATGAGGACTGGCCTTTCCTGAGGCCACCAGAGCGGGTCCCTGAGGTCCCCGTCGTAAGTCGAGAGCACCTGCCACAACTTGAGAAAATCCAGGAGGTTCTCCCCTCCAGGCGAGATGAGGCCCATTTCCGATGAGGCGTTTAGAGGCTAAACACACCTAACCTCTGGAACTTCCAAAGGGTCCTTCGCACCCTTGCTGCAACTCAAGAAGTTCCCCGACATACCCGTCTACACTCGAGAGGAAGCACGAGAGTCCCGCCCACATCCAGAGTAGTCCGGATTTCGCCTCCTGGCTCGAGAGGAGGAATCCTTTCCCTGCGTGGTCGGGAAAGAATTCCCGGCGTTCCCGTCACATCTCAAGAGGAGGCTCTCTCCACCGGAAAGGCGAGAGGAACTCCAAGGTCGTGCCACCCTTCCCAGAGTCCCCCAGATGTCTCAGTCCATTCCAGGGAAACCTGTTTTCCCTGCACTGCCTCGACTTTCAAGCCGAGGATCGACTCACACCACGGTGGCACGTGTGACAGCCCTATGGGAAAGCCTCGTGGGAAAGCCTCGAGGCGAAGCAACAGATCCCTTGATCCACGCGAATGGAAGCACGACCCTGCAGCTAAAGCTCAGAAGGAAAGTGCACGTGCATGCCCCGATTCCAGATGAGGACTGACTCCCCTGGGGAGACTCCAGAAGTACCCCAAGATCCATGTCAGCACTGGAGAGGAATCCTCAGGTTCCGGCACCGACTTCACACAAGGTCTTAGGCCCCGGCATTGACGGGAGAGGAATCGCGAGAGGCCCCGAGCAACTCGCATGGGGACTGGCCTTTCCTGAGGCCACCTGATCGGGTCCCTGAGGTCCCCGTCGTCAGTCGAGAGCACCTGCCACAACTCGAGAAAATCCAGGAGGTTCTCCCCTCCAGGCGAGATGAGGCCCATTTCCGCTAATGCGTCACGAGGCTAATCACACCTAACCTCTGGAACTCCCAAAGGGTCCTTCACACTTTTGCTGCAACTTAAGAAGTTCCCCGACATACCCGTCTCCACTTGAGAGGAAGCACGAGAGTCCCGCCCACATCCAGAGGAGCCCGTTTCCATCTCATACCTCGAGAGGAGGGATACTTTCCCTGCGTGTTCGGGAAAGAATTCCCGGCGTTCCCGTCGCATCTCAAGAGGAGGCGCTCTCCACAGGAAAGGCGAGAGGAACTCCAGGGTCGTGCCAACATTCCCACAGTCCCCCAGATGTCTCAGTCCTATTCCAGGGAAACCTGTTTTCCCTGCACTGCCTCGACTTTCAAGCCGAGGATCGACTCACACCACGGTGGCACGTGGGACAGCCCTGTGGGAAAGCCTCGTGGGAAAGCCTCATGGGAAAGCCTCAAGCAAAAGTCACAGATCCATTGATCCTCGCGAAGGGAAGTGTGACACTGCTGCTACATCTCGGGATGAAAGCGCCCGTACATGCCCCCACTCGAGACGAGGACTGACTTCCCTGGGGAGACTACAGAAATACACCAAGATCCATGTCGGCACTGGAGAGGAATCCTCAGGTTCAGGCACTGACTCCACACAAGGTCTTAGGACCCAGCATCGACGGGACTGGAATCCCGAGAGGCCCGCGAGAAACTCGCATGGGGACTGGCCTTTCCTGAGGCCACCAGAGCGGGTCTCTGAGGTCCCAGACCTAAGTCGAGAGCACCTGCTGCAACTCGAGAAAATCCAGGAGGTTCTCCCCTCCAGGCGAGATGAGGCCCATTCGTGCTGAGATGTCTCGAGGCTAATCAGACCTAACCTCTGGAACATACAAAGGGACCGTCACACCCTTGCTGCAACTCAAGAAGTTCCCCGACATACCCGTCTCCATTCGAGAGGAAGCAGGAGAGTCCCGCCCACAATCAGAGGAGCCCCGTTTGCGCCTCCTAGCTCGAGAGGAGGGATCCTTTCCCTGCGTGGTCGGGAAAGAATTCCCGGCGTTCCCGTCGCATCTCAAGAGGAGGCACTCTCCACAGGAAAGGCGAGAGGAACTCCAGAGTCGTGCCATATTCCCAGAGTCCCCAGATGTCTCAGGCCATTCCAGGGAAACCTGTTTTCCCTGCACTGCCTCGACTTTCAATCCGAGGATCAACTCACACCACGGTGGCACGTGGGACATCCCTGTGGGAAAGCCTCGAGGGAAAGCCCCTGATCCCTTGATCCACGGGAAGGGAAGCATGACACTGCTGCTACAGCTCGGAAGGAAAGTGCACGTGCATGCCCCCACTCGAGACAAGGTCTGACTCCACTGAGGAGACTCCAGAAATACCCCAAGATCCATGTCAGCACTGGAGAAGAATGCTCAGGTTCCGGCACCGACTCCACACAAGATCTTAGGCCCCGGCATCAACTGGAGCGGAATCCCGAGAGGCCCCCGAGCAACTCGCATGGGGTCTGGCCTTTCCTGAGGCCAACAGAGCGGGTCCCTGAGGTCCCCGTCGTAAGTCGAGAGCACCTTCCGCAACTCGAGAAAATCCAGGAGATTCCCCCTCCAGGCGATATGAGGCCCATTTGTGCTGAGGCGTCTCAAGGCTAATCACACCTAACCTCTGGAACTTCGAAAGGGTCCTTCACACCCTTGCTGCAACTCAAGAAGTTCCCTGACATACCCGTCTCCACTCGAGAGGAAGCACGAGAGTCCCGCCCACATCAAGAGGAGCCCCGTTTCCGCCTCCTAGCTCGAGAGGAGGGATCCTTTCCCTGCGTGATCGGGAAAGAATTCCTGGCCTTCCCGTAGCATCTCAAGAGGAGGCGCTCTCCACAGGAAAGGCGAGAGGAACTCCAGGGTCGTGCCTCCATTCCCAGAGTCCCCCAGATGTCTCAGTCCATTCCAGGGAAAACTGTTTTTCCTGCACTGCCTCGACTTTCAAGCCGAGGATCGACTCACACCACGGTGGCACGTGTGACAGCCCTGTGGGAAAGCCTCGTGGGAAAGCCTCGAGGGAAAGCCTCAAGGGAAAGCCACAGATCCCTTGATCCACGCGAAGGGAAGGGCAACACTTCTGCCACAACTCGGGAGGAAAGTGCACGTGCATGCCCCTACTCGAGACGAGGACTGACGCCCCTGGCGAGACTCCAGAAGTAGCCCAAAATCCATGTCAGCACTGGAGAGGAATCCTCAGGTTTCGGCAATGACTCCACACAAGGTCTTAGGACCCAGCATCGAAGGGAGAGGAATCCCAGAGGCCCTCGAGCAACTCGCATGGGAACTGTCCTTTCCTGAGGCCACCAGAGCAGGACCTTGAAGTCCCCGTCGTAAGTCGAGAGCACCTGTCCCAACTCAAGAAAATACAGGAAGTTCTCCACTCCAGGCGAGATGAGACCATTTCCACTGAGGCGTCTCGAGGCTAATCACCCCTAACCTCTGGAACTCCCAAAGGGTCCTTCACACTTTTGCTGCAACGTAAGAAGTTCCCCGACATACCCGGCTCCACTCGAGAGGAAGCACGAGAGTCCCGCCCACATCCAGAGGAGCCCCGTTTCCATCTCATAGCTCGAGAGGAGGGATACTTTCCCTGCGTGTTCAGGGAAAGAATTCCCTGCGTTCCCGTCGCATCTCAAGAGGAGGCGCTCTCCACAGGAAAGGCGAGCGGAACTCCAGGGTCCTGCCACCATTCCCACAGTCCCCCAGATGTCTCAGTCTATTCCAGGGAAACCTGTTTTCCCTGCACTGCATCGACTTTCAAGCCGAGGATCGACTCACACCCACGGTGGCACGTGGGACAGCCCTGTGGGAAAGCCTCGTGGGAAAGCCTCATGGGAAAGCCTCCAGGGAAAGTCATAGATCCCTTGATCCACGCGAAGGGAAGCGTGACACTGCTGCAACAGCTCGGGAGGAAAGTGCCCGTGCATGCCCCCACTCGAGACGAGGACTGACTTCCCTGTGGAGACTCCAGAAGTACCCCAAGATCCATGTCGGCACTGGAGAGGAATCCTCAGGTTCCGGCACTGACTCCACACAAGGTCTTAGGACCGAGCATCGACGGGAGTGGAATCCCGAGAAGCCCGCGAGCTACTCGCATGGGGACTGGCCTTTCCTGAGGCCACAAGAGCGGGTCCCTGAGGTCCCCGTCGTAAGTCGCGAGCACCTGCCGCAACTGGAGAAAATCCAGGAGGTTCTGCCCTCCAGGCGAGATTTGGCCCTTTTCCGCTGAGGTGTCTCGAGGCTAATCACACCTAAGCTCTGGAACTTTCAAAGGGTCCTTCACACCCTTGCTGCGACTCAAGAAGTTCCCCGACATACCCGTCTCCACTCGAGAGGAAGCACGAGAATCCCTCCCACATCCAGAGGAGCCCCATTTCCACCTCCTTGCTTGATAGGAGGGATCCTTTCCCTGCGTGTTCCGGAAATAATTCCCGGCGTTCCCGTCGCATCTCAAGAGGAGGCGCTCTCCACAGGAAAGGCGAGAGCAACTTCAGGGCCGTGCCACCATTCCCAGAATCCCCCAGATGTCTCAGTCCATTCCAGGGAAACCTGTTTTCCCTGCACTGCCTCGACTTTCAAGCCGAGGATCGACTCACACCACGGTGGCACGTGTGACAGCCCTGTGGGAAAGCCTCGTGGGAAAGCCTCAAGGGAAAGCCTCGAGGGAAAGCCACAGATCCCTTGATCCACGCGAAAGGAAGCGTGACACTGCTGCTACAGCTCGGGAGGAAACGGAACGTGCATGCCCCCACTCGAGACGAGGAGTGACTCCCCTGTGGAGACTCACATTCAGAGGAACCCCGTTTCCGCCTGGCAGCTCGAGATGAAGGATCCTATCCTGCTTAGTCAGGAAAGTTTTTTCGGCATTCCCGTGGCATCTCAAGAGCAAGGGCTCTCAATAGGAAAGGCGAGAGGTACTCCAGGGTCGTGCCACCATTCCAAGAGTCCCCCAGATGTCTCAGTCCATTTCAGAGGAACCTGTTTTCCCTGCACTGCCTCGACTTTCAAACCGAGGATCCACTCACACCATGGTGGCACGTGGGACAGCCCTGTGGGAAAGCCTCGTGGGAAAGCCTCGAGGGAAAGCCACAGATCCCTTGATCCCCACGATGGGAAGCGTGACACATCTGCTACACTGTCCCTGAGGTCACGGTCGTATGTCGAGAGCACCTGCCGCAACTCGAGAAAATCCAGGAGGTTCTCTGCTCCAGTCTAGATGAGGCCCATTTTCTCTGCAGCGTCTCGAGAGTAATCACACCTAAACTCTGGAACTTCCAAACGGTCCTACACACCCTTGCTACAACTCAAGAAGTTCCCCGACATACCAGTCTCCACTCCAGAGGAAGCACGAGGGTCCGGCCACCTCCAGAGGAGCTCCGTTTCCGCCTCCAAGCTCGAGATGAGGGATCCTTCCCTGCTTGCTCGGGAAAGAATTCCCGACGTTTCCGACGCATCTCAAGAGGAGGCACGCTGCACAGTAAAGGCGAGAGGAACTCATGGGTCGTGCCACCATTCCCAGAGTCCCCCAGATGTCTCAGTCCATTCCAGAGGATCCTGTTTTCCCTGCACTGCTTCAACTTTCACGCCGAGGATCGACTCACACCACAGTGGCACGTGGGACAGCCCTGTATGAAAGCCTCGTGGGAAAGCCTCGAGGGAAAGCCACAGATCCCTTGATCCACGCGACGGGAAGCGTGACACTGCTGCTACAGCACGGGAGGAAAGCGCACGTGCATGCCCCCACTCGAGACGAGCACTGACTCCCCTGGGGAGACTCCAGAAGTACCCCAAGATGCATGTCAGCCCTGGAGAGGAATCCTCAGGTTCCAGCCCCGACTCCACAAAAGGTCTTAGGCCCCAGCATCGACGGGAGTGGAATCATGAGAGGCCCCATAGCAACACGCATGGGGACTGGCCTTTCCTGCGGCCGCCAGAACGGGTCCCTGAAGTCCCCGTCGTAAGTCGAGAGCACCTGCCGAAACTCGGTAAAATACAGGAGGTTCTCCCCTGCAGGCTAGATGAGGCCCGTTTCCACTGAGGTGTCTCGAGGCTAATCACACGTGACCTCTGGAACTTCAAAAGAGTCTTTCACAGTCAAGCTGCAACTCAAGAAGTTCCCCGACACACCCGTCTCCACTCAAGAGGAAGCACGATGGTCCCGGCCACATCCTGAGGAGCTCCGTTTCCGGCTCGTACCTCGAGATGAGGGATCCTTTCCCTGCTTGGTCGGGAAAGAATTCCCGGCATTCCCATCGCATCTCAAGGGAGGCGCTCTCCAAAGGAAAGGGGAGAGGAACTGCAGGGTCGTGCCACCATTCCAAGACTCCCCCAGATGTGTCAGTCCGTTCCACAGGAACCTGTATTCCCTGCACTGCCTCGGCTTTCACGCGAGGATCGACTCACACCACCGTGACACGTGGGACAGCCCTGTGGGAAAGCCTCGTGGGAAAGACTCGAGGGAAAGCCACATCCCTTGGTCCACGCAAGGGTAACCGTGACACTGCTGCTACAGCATGGGAGGAAATGGCACGCTCACGCCCCCACTCGAGACGAGGCCTGACTCCCTTGTGGAGACTCCAGAAGTACCCCAAAATCCATGTCAGCACTGGAGAGGAATCCTCAGCTTCCGGACCCGACTCCACACAAGGTCTTAGGCCCCAGCATCGACGGGAGAGGAATCACGAGAGGCCCCTAGCAACACGCATGATAACTGGCCTTTCCTGCGGCCGCCAGAGCGGGTCCCTGAATCCCCGTCGTAACTCGAGAGCACCTGCTGAAACTCGGGAATATCCAGGAGCCTCTCCATTCCAGGCGACATGAGGCCCATTTCCGCTGAGGCATCTCGAGACTAACCACACCTAACCTCTGGAACTTCCAAAGGGTCCTTCACACCCTTGCTGCAACTCAAGAAGTTCCCCGGCATACCCGTTCCTCTTCACGTTCTGCCGTAATGGTGGTGTCATCTGCATATCTAAGTTGATTGATATTTCTACCGGCAATCTTGATTCCAGCTTATGTATCTTCCATCCCAGCATTTTTCGTGATGTACTCTGCATAGAAGTTAAATAAACAGGGTGACAATATACAGCCTTGACATACACCTTTTCCTTTTTGGAACCAGTCTGTTGTTCCATGTCCTGCTCTAACTGTTGCTTCCTGACCTTCATCCAGATTTCTCAAGAGGCAGGTTAGGTGGTCTGGTATTCCCATCTCTTTCAGAATTGTGGCTAAAACAACAGTATAAGGACCTTTCCCGATGTCAGGGCCAAGGAATTGTGTTTCCAGTCATTGAGCCACACTTGATCACTGAGCACAAATTCATGAATCTGTTCCTCAAGGGGAAATGAGATTCTTTTTTATACAAACTTAGTTACCTGATTTATTACCTTACCTAATTGTTCCATCTGCTGTGAAATCCCACCCCCTTACTTGTGGCAAATCTGCTAACACCTGCCTCACTGTGGGAGGGGGTCTCCCATAGAAAATTTCATAAGGACACCAACTGTGGAACGTGCGGTTACCCGTAATATGAGTAAGTCTGCCGGAAGCAAGCCCATCCACGTACAGTCAGTCTCTATGATCCATTTTGAAAGTGTCTCTTCAAGAGTTTGGTTGTTTCTTTCCACCATTCCAGAACACTGGGGCCTATATGCTGTATGTAATTTCCACTGATATTTAGAGCTTCACATACCTGTTAATTAACGCGGCTACAAAGACAGGGCCATTGTCGGATTCTATACTGGTTAGAAACCCAAGTCTGGGAATTATTTCTCAAATCAGCGAGCTACTTCATTTTCTTTTTTCAGATCAGGTAGGGAAGGCCTCTGCCCAACCGGAGAAGGTACCTACTATTCTAGTAAGTCATGATAACAGGTGACTGCCTTTGCTTCCCCGAAGGACACTCGCTTTCCCTGCATCCTGAGAACTCCACGTCTCAGCCAGTTGGAAAAAGCGCTTCTTGGAGGTCATTATTCAGGGGCAATTTCCCATGGAGCCTGGGGCCCTAGGGAGCGGCTCCACACTCCCAGGGAAAGGCAGAGCCACAGCCACACATCTGTCCCATCCCCTTTGCTCTGTAGGAGAGCTCTAGTGAGCCTAGGTCTGTCAGAAAAATTCTTGGCTCCTATGGGGACACATTCTATGTGTGAAACTGCATCCAGGACCTAGGGGCCACAGGGCTCCTGTTTCTCTCGGGGGCGGAGGGGTGGGGGGCCTGAAGCAGTGCGGCCCAGCAACAGCTTCCACATCCATCCAATTGCTCTTTTCTTACCTCTGATAGAACTAGCTTTGTTCCAGCCTTTGGCAATTTGGAGGCAAGCGGGCCCCACTTCCTCCCCAAGGAGGCATGGGACCTACTCTGAGTGGAAAAGGCCCCTCACGGAGCTGAACCCAGGAAGGCACCCAGTCATGTCTGACACATTCCTGCATCCTGCTTCTTCATGAGCAATAACCGCTATAAGCTAGGAATGTCTTTCCAAGGCTCAGAAAGGACAGGGGAGATGCATGGTGCTGCCTCTGGAATTTCGGTCCTCTGAGCAGACCTGGAGGTCTCCCCTTGAAGGAGCTAACCAGTTTCTTCCAAATACAGGCTTGCAAACACACACTGGTGGCTGCCTCTTCTTTCCCTGAAGGAGATCACTTTCCCCGCATCCTGTGAACTCTGCATCCCAGCCTGCTGGAAAAGCGCTTCTTGGAGGTCATTTTTCAGGGACAATTTTCCCTGGAGCCCGGGGCCGTAGGGAGGGCCCCATGGCTCGCTGGGAAAGGCAGAGTCACATCCACAGTCTGTTCTACCCCTTTTGCCCTGTAGGAGAGCTCTAGTGAGCCTAGGTCTGTCAGGAAAATTCTTGGCTCCTATGGGGACACACCCTGTGTGTTAACCTGCATATCGGACCTAGGGGCCACAGGGCGCCTGTTCCTCTCGGGGGGGACCCTGAAGTGGTGCGGCCCAGCAACAGCCTGAACATCCATCCGATTGCTCTTTTCTTCCTTCTGATAGAGCTAGCTTTGCTTCTCACTTTGGCATTTCGGAAGCCAGGGGGAGCCCCACCGCTGTTGTCCTGGGGTCTATTG
>NW_017212415.1:0-16637 GCF_001704415.2 Capra hircus
AGCTTCAGCTAACCTGCTGGAACTTCCAACGGGTCGCTTCACAACCTTGCCTGCAACTCAAGAAGTTCCCCGACATACCCGTTCTCTCGAGGCGAGAGTACGAAGCACGAGAGTCCCGCCCACATCCAGAAGGAGCCCCGTCTCCGCCTCCTAGCTCGAGAGGAGGGATCCTTTCCCGTGCGTGGTCGGGAAAGAATTCCCGGCGTTCCCGTCGCATCTCAAGTGGAGGCGCTCTCCACAGGAAAGGCGAGAGGAACTCCAGGGTCAGTGCCACCATTCCCAGAGTCCCCCAGATGTCTCAGTCCATTCCAGGGAAACCTGTTTTCCCTGCACTGCCTCGACTTTCAAGCCGAGGATCGACTCACACCACGGTGGCACGTGGACAGCCCTGTGGGAAAGCCTCGTGGGAAAGCCTCGTGGGAAAGCCTCGAGGGAAAGCCACTGATCCCTTGATCCACGCGAAGGGAAGCGTGACACTGCTGCTACAGCTCGGGAGGAAAGCGCACGTGCATGCCCCCACTCGAGACGAGGACTGACTCCCCTGGGGAGACTCCAGAAGTACCCCAAGGATCCATGTCAGCACTGGAGAGGAATCCTCAGGTTCCGGCACCGGCTCCACAGAAGATCTTAGGCCGCTGCATCGACAGGGAGAGGAATCCCGAGAGGCCCCCGATGCAACTCGCATGGGGACTGGCCTTTCCTGACGGCCACCACAGCGGGTCCCTGAGGTTCCCGTCGTAAGTGGAGAGCACCTTGCCGCAACTCGAGAAAATCCAGGAGGTTCTGCCCTTCCAGGCGAGATGAGGCCCATTTCCACTGAGGCGTCTCGAGGCTAATCACACCTAAACCTCTGGAACTTCCAAAGGGTCCTTCACACCCTTGCTGCAACTCAAGAAGTTCCCCGACATACCCGTCTCCACTCGAGAGGAAGCACGGAGTCCTGCCAACATCCAGAGGAGCCCCGTTTCCGCCTCCATAGCTCGAGAGGAGGGATCCTTTCCCTGCGTGGTCGGGAAAGAATTCCCGGCGTTTCCGTCGCATCTCAAGAGGAGGCGCTCTCCACAGGAAAGGCGAGAGGAACTCCAGGGTCGTGCCACCATTCCCAGAGTCCCCCAGATGTCTCAGTCCATTCCAGGGAAACCTGTTTTCCCTGCACTGCCTCGACTTTCAAGCCGAGGATCGACTCACACCACGGTGGCACGTGGGACAGCCCTGTGGGAAAGCCTCGTGGGAAAGCCTCGAGGGAAAGCCACAGATCCCTTGATCCACGCGAAGGGAAGGCTGACACTGCTGCTACAGCTCGGGAGGAAAGCGCACGTGCATGCCCCCACTTCGAGACGAGGACTGACTCCCCTGGGGAGACTCCAGAAGTACCCAAGATCCATGTCAGCACTGGAGAGGAATCCTCAGGTTCCGGCACCGACTCCACCACAAGATCTTAGACCCGGCATCGACGGGAGAGGAATCCGAGAGGCCCCCGAGCAACTCGCATGGGGACTGGCCTTTCCTGAGGCCACCAGGAGCGGGTCCCTGAGGTCCCCGTCGTAAGTCGAGAGCACCTGCCGCAACTCGAGAAAATCCAGGAGGTTCTCCCCTCCAGGCGAGATGAGGCCCATTTCCGCTGAGGCGTCTCGAGGCTAATCACTCTAACACTCTGGAACTTCCAAAGGTCCTTCACACCATTGCTGCAACTCAAGAAGTTCCCCGACATACCCGTCTCCACTTCGAGAGGAAGCACGAGAGTCCCGCCACATCCAGAGGAGCCCCGTTTCCGCCTCCTAGCTCGAGAGGAGGGATCCTTTCCCTGCGTGGTCGGGAAAGAATTCCCGGCGTTCCGTCGCATCTCAAGAGGAGGCGCTCTCCACAGGAAAGGCGAGAGGAACTCCAGGGTCGTGCCACCATTCCCAGAGTCCACCAGATGTCTCAGTCCATTCCAGGGAAACCTGTTTTCCCTGCACTGCTCGACTTTCAAGCCGAGGATCGACTCACACCACGGTGGCACGTGGGACAGCCCTGTGGGAAAGCCTCGTGGGAAAGCCTCGTGGGAAAGCCTCGAGGGAAAGCCACAGATCCCTTGATCCACGCGAATGGAAGCGCGACACTGCTGCTACAGCTCGGAGAGTAAAGCGGCACGTGCATGCTCCCACTCGAGACGAGGACTGACTCCCCTCGGGAGACTCCAGAAGTACCCCAAGATCCATGTCAGCACTGGAGAGGAATCCTCAGGTTCCGGCACTGACTCCACACAAGGTCTTAGGCCCCGGCATCGAAGGGAGAGGATTCCCGAGAGGCCCCCTGAGCAACTCGCATGGGGAATGGCCTTTCCTGAGGCCACCAGAGCGGGTCCCTGAGGTCCCCGTCGTAAGTCGAGAGCACCTGCCGCAACTCGAGAAAATCCAGGAGGTTCTCCCCTCCAGGCGAGATGAGGCCCATTTCCGCTGAGGCGTCTCGAGGCTAATCACACCTAACCTCTGGAACTTCCAACGGGTCCTTCACACCCTTGCTGCAACTCAAGAAGTTCCCCGACATACCCGTTTCCTCTCGAGACGAAGCACGAGAGTCCCGCCTACATCCAGAGGAGCCCCGTTTCCGCCTCCTAGATCGAGAGGAGGGATCCTTTCCCTGCGTGGTAGGGAAAGAATTCCTAGCGTTCCCGTCGCATGTCAAGAGGAGGCGCTCTCCACAGGAAAGGCGAGAGGAACTCCAGGATCAGGCCCCATTCCCAGAGTCCCCAAGATATCTCAGTCCATTCCAGGCAAACCTCTTTTCCCTGCACTGCCTCGACTTTCAAGCCGAGGATCAACTCACACCACGGTGGCTCGTGGGACAGCCTTGTGGGGAAGCCTCGTGGGAAAGCTATGTGGGAAAGCCTCAAGGGAAAGCCACAGATCCCTTGATCCACGCGAAGGGAAGCGTGACACTGCTGCTACAGCTCGGGAGGAAAGCGCACGTGCATGTCCCCACTCGAGACGGAGGACTGACTCCCTTGGGGAGACTCCAGAAGTACCCCAAGATCCATGTCAGGCACTGGAGAGGAATCCTCAGGTTCCGACACTGACTCCACACAAGGTCTTAGGCCCAAGCATCGAAGGGAGAGGAATCCCGAGAGGCCCCCGAGCAACTCGCATGGGGACTTGGCCTTTCCTGAGGCCACCAGAGCGGGTCCCTGAGGTCCCCGTCGTAAGACGAGAGCACCTGCCGCAACTCGAGAAAATCCAGGAGGTTCTCCCATCCAGGCGAGATGAGGCCTATTTCTGCTGATGCGTCTCGAGGCTAATCACACCTAACGTTTGGAACTTCCAAAGGGTCCTTCACACCCTTGCTGCAACTCAAGAAGTTCCCCAACATACCCGTCTCAACTCGAGAGGAACACGAGAGTCCCGCCCACATGCAGAGGAGCCCCGTTTCCGACTCCTAGCTCGAGAGGAGGGATCCATTCCCTGTGTGCTCGGGAAAGAATTCCCAGCGTTCCCGTCGCATCTCAAGAGGAGGCGCTCTCCACAAGTAAGGCAAGAGGAACTGCAGGGTCGTGCCACCATTTCCAGAGTCCCCCAGATGTCTCAGTCTATTCCAGGGAAACCTGTTTCCCTGCACTGCCTCGACTTTCAAGCCGAGGATCGACTCACACCACGGTGGCACGTGGGACAGCCCTGTGGGAAAGCCTCGTGGGAAAGCCTCGGGGAAAGCCTCGAGGGAAAGCCACAGATCCCTTGATCCACGCCACGGGTAGCGTGACACTGCCTCTACAGCTCGGGAGGAAAGCGCACGTGCATGCCCCAACCCGAGACTCGAACTGACTCCCCTGGGGAGACTCCAGAAGTACCCCAAGATCCATGTCAGCACTGGAGAGGAATCCTGAGGTTCCGGCACTGACTCCACACACAGTCTTAGGCCCTGGCATCGACGGGAGAGGAATCCCACGAGGCTCCCGAGCAACTCACAAGGGGACTGGCCTCTCCTGAGGCCACCAGAGCGGGTCCCTGAGGTCCCCGTCGTAAGTCGAGAGCACCTGCCGCAACTCGAGAAAATTCAGGAGGTTCTCCCCTCCAGGCAAGATGAGGCCCATTTCCGCTGAGGCATCTCGAGGCTAATCACACCTAACCTATGGAACTTCCAAAGGGTCCTTCACACCCTTGCTGCAACGAAAGAAGTTCCCCGACATACCCGACTCCACTCGAGAGGAAGTACGAGAGTCCCGCCCACATCCAGAGGAGCCCCTTTTCCCCCTCCTAGCTCTAGAGGAGGGATCCTTTCCCTTAGTGCTCGGGAAAGAATTCCCGGCATTCCCGTCGCTTCTCAAGGGGAGGTGCTCTCCACAGGAAAGGCGAGAGGAACTCGAGGGTCGTGCCACCATTCCCCGAGTCCCCCAGATGCCTCAGTCCATTCCAGGGAAACCTGTTTTTCCCTGCACCGCCTCGACTTTCAAGCCGAGGTCGACTCACACCACGGTGGCACGTGGGACAGCCCAGTGGGAAAGCCTCGTGGGAAAGCCTCGAGGGAAAGCCACAGATCCCTTTATCCACGCGTAGGGAAGCTTGACACTGCTACTACAGCTCGGGAGGAAAGCGCACGTGCATCGACCCACTCGAGACGAGGACTGACTCCACTGGGGAGACTCCAGAAGTACCTCAAGATCCATGTCAGCACTGGAGAAGCATCCTCAGGTTCCGGCACCGACTCAACACAAGGTCCTAGGCCCCGGCATCGACGGGAGAGGAATCCCGAGAGGCCCCCGAGCAACTCGCATGGGGACTGGCCTTTCCTGAGGCCACCAGAGCGGGTCCCTGAGGTCCCCATCGTAAGTCGAGAGCACCAGCCGCAACTCGAGAAAATCCAGGAGGTTCTCCCCTCCAGGCGAGATGAGGCCCATTTCTGCTGAGGCAAATAGGGGGTAATCCACTAAACTCTGGAACTTCCAAAGGGTCCTTCACACCCTTGCTGCAACTCAAGAAGTTCCCCGACATAACCGACTCCACTCCAGAGGAAGCACGGGAGTCCCGCCCACATACACAGGAGCCCCGTTTCCGCCTCCTAGCTCGAGAGGAGGGGTCCTTTCCCTGCGTGTTCGGGAAAGAATTCCCGGCGTTCCCGGCACATCTCAAGTGGAGGCGCTCTCCACAGGAAAGGCGATAGGAACTCCAGGGTCGTGCCACATTCCCAGAGTCCCCCAGTTGTGTCAGTCCATTCCAGGGAAACCTGTTTTCACTGCACTGCCTCGAATTTCAAGCCGAGGATCGACTCACACCACGGTGGCACGTGGAACAGCCCTGTGGGAAAGCCTCGTGGGAAAGCCTCGTGAGAAAGCCTCGAGAGAAAGCCTCTGATCCCTTGATCCACGCGAAGGGAAGTGTGACACTGCTGCTACAGCTCGGGAGGAAAGCGCACGTGCATGCCCTAACTCGAGACGAGGACTGACTCCCCTGGGGAGACTCCAGAAGTACCCCAAGATCCATGTCAGCCCTGGAGAGGAATCCTCAGGTTCCGGCCCCGACTCCACACAAGGTCTTAGGCCCTGGCATCGACGGGAGAAGAACAGCGACAGGCCCTCTAGCAACTCGCATGGGGACTGGCCTTTCCTGAGGTCACCAGAGCGGGTCCATGAGGTCCCCGTCGTAAGTCAAGAGCACCTGCCGCAACTCGGTAAAATCCAGGAGGTTCTCCCCTGCAGGCGAGATGAGGCCCGTTTCCACTGAGGTGTCTCGAGGCTAATCACACTTGACCGCTGGAACGTCCAAAGAGTCTTTCACAGCCATGCTGCAACTCAAGAAGTTTCCCGACATACCCGTCTCCACTCAAGAGGAAGCACGGAGGGTCCCGGCCACATCCAGAGGAGCTCCGTTTCCGGCTCGTAGCTCGAGAGGACGGATCCTTTCCCTGCTTGTTCCGGAAAGAATTCCCGGCATTCCCATCGCATCTCAAGAGGAGGCGCTCTCCAAAGGAAAGGGGAGAGGAACTGCAGGGTCGTGCCACCATTCCAAGACTCCCCCAGATATCTCATTCCGTTCCACAGGAACCTGTTTTCCCTGCACTGCCTCGGCTTTCACGCCGAGGATCGACTCACACCACCGTGACACGTGGGACAGCCCTGTGGGAAAGCCTCGTGGGAAAGACTCGAGGGAAAGCCACAGATGCCTTGGTCCACGCAAGGGGAAGCGTGACACTGCTGCTACAGCATGGGAGGAAAGGGCACGCTCATGTCCCCACTCGAGACGAGGCCTGACTCTTTGTGGAGACTCCAGAAGTACCCCAAAATCCATGTCAGCACTGGAGAGGAATCCTCAGCTTCCGGCCCCGACTCCACACAAGGTCTTAGGCCCCAGCATCGACGGGAGAGGAATCACGAGAGGCCCCCTAGCAACACGCATGATAACCGGCCTTTCCTGCGGCCGCCAGAGCGGGTCCCTGAATCCCCGTCGTAACTCGAGAGCACCTGCTGAAACTCGGGAATATCCAGGAGCCTCTCCATTCCAGGCGACATGAGGCCCATTTCCGCTGAGGCATCTCGAGACTAACCACACCTAACCTCTGGAACTTCCAAAGGGTCCTTCACACCCTTGCTGCAACTCAAGAAGTTCCCCGACATACCCGTTCCTCTTCACGTTCTGCCATAATGGTGGTGTCATCTGCATATCTAAGTTGATTGATATTTCTACCGGCAATCTTGATTCCAGCTTATGTATCTTCCATCCCAGCATTTTTCATGATGTACTCTGCATAGAAGTTAAATAAACAGGGTGACAATATACAGCCATGACATACACCTTTTCCTTTTTGGAACCAGTCTGTTGTTCCATGTCCTGCTCTAACTGTTGCTTCCTGACCTTCATCCAGATTTCTCAAGAGGCAGGTTAGGTGGTCTGGTATTCCCATCTCTTTCAGAATTGTGGCTAAAACAACAGTATAAGGACCTTTCCGATGTCAGGCCAAGGAATTGTGTTTCCAGTCATTGAGCCACACCTGATCACTGAGCACAAATTCATGAATCTGTTCCTCAAGGGGGAATGATATTCTTTTTTATACAAACTTAGTTACCTGATTTATTACCTTACCTAATTGTTCCATCTGCTGTGAAATCCCACCCCCTTACTTGTGGCAAATCTGCTAACACCTGCCTCACTGTGGGAGGGGGTCTCCCATAGAAAATTTCATAAGGACAACAACTGT
Organism: Capra hircus; assembly: GCF_001704415.2. Taxonomy (NCBI): domain Eukaryota; kingdom Metazoa; phylum Chordata; class Mammalia; order Artiodactyla; family Bovidae; genus Capra; species Capra hircus. The sequence goes on from NW_017212415.1 coordinate 7,165, forward strand.
GGGAACGTGCGGTTACCCGTAATATGAGTAAGTCTGCCGGAAGCAAGCCCATCCATGTACAGTCAGTCTCTATGATCCATTTTGAAAGTGTCTCTTCAAGAGTTTGGTTGTTTCTTTCCACCATTCCAGAACACTGGGGCCTATATGCTGTATGTAATTTCCACTGATATTTAGAGCTTCACATACCTGTTAATTAACGCGGCTACAAAGACAGGGCCATTGTCGGATTCTATACTGGTTGGAAACCCAAGTCTGGGAATTATTTCTCAAATCAGCGAGCTACTTCATTTTCTTTTTCAGATCAGGTAGGGAAGGCCTCTGCCCAACCGGAGAAGGTACCTACTATTCTAGTAAGTCATGATAACAGGTGACTGCCTTTGCTTCCCCGAAGGACACTCGCTTTCCCTGCATCCTGAGAACTCCACGTCTCAGCCAGTTGGAAAAGCGCTTCTTGGAGGTCATTATTCAGGGGCAACTTCCCCTGGAGCCCGGGGCCATAGGGAGCGGCTCCACACTCCCAGGGAAAGGCAGAGCCACAGCCACACATCTGTCCCATCCCCTTTGCTCTGTAGGAGAGCTCTAGTGAGCCTAGGTCTGTCAGGAAAATTCTTGGCTCCTATGGGGACACATTCTATGTGTGAAACTGCATCCAGGACCTAGGGGCCACAGGGCGCCTGTTTCTCTCGGGGGCGGAGGGGTGGGGGGCCTGAAGCAGTGCGGCCCAGCAACAGCTTCCACATCCATCCAATTGCTCTTTTCTTACCTCTGATAGAACTAGCTTTGTTCCAGCCTTTGGCAATTTGGAGGCAAGCGGGCCCCACTTCCTCCCCAAGGAGGCATGGGACCTACTTTGAGTGGAAAGGCCCCTCACGGAGCTGAACCCAGGAAGGCACCCAGTCATGTCTGACACATTCCTGCATCCTGCTTCTTCATGAGCAATACCGCTATAAGCTAGGCATGTCTTTCCAAGTCTCAGAAAGGACAGGGGAGATGCATGGTGCTGCCTCTGGAATTTCGGTCCTCTGAGCAGACCTGGAGGTCTCCCCTTGAAGGAGCTAACCAGTTTCTTCCAAATACAGGCTTGCAAACACACACTGGGTGGCTGCCTCTTCTTCGCTGAAGGACGATCACTTTCCCCGCATCCTGTGAACTCTGCATCCCAGCCTGCTGGAAAAGCGCTTCTTGGAGGTCATTTTTCAAGGACAATTTTCCCTGGAGCCCGGGGCCGTAGGGAGGGCCCCATGCTCGCTGGGAAAGGCAGAGTCACATCCACAGTCTGTTCTACCCCTTTTGCCCTGTAGGAGAGCTCTAGTGAGCCTAGGTCTGTCAGGAAAATTCTTGGCTCCTACGGGGACACACCCTGTGTGTTAACCTGCATATCGGACCTAGGGGCCACAGGGCGCCTGTTCCTCTCGGGGGGGACCCTGAAGTGGTGCGGCCCAGCAACAGCCTGAACATCCATCCGATTGCTCTTTTCTTCCTTCTGATAGAGCTAGCTTTGCTTCTCGCTTTGGCATTTCGGAAGCCAGGGGGAGCCCCACCGCTGTTGTCCTGGGGTCTATTGGAGGTACCGGGTCTATTGGACCCCAGCATGGCACCCGACCCCCTCAGACACACTCCCGCAGCCTCCTTCCCCATGGGCAGGACTGTTCTGACCTAGGAATGTGTTCCCAAGGCTCAGAAAATGCAGGGAGACACACGGCCCTGACTCTGGAACTGAGGCCGTTGGAGCAGGCCTGGAGGTCTGACGTCTGAGACGCCAAACACTTGCTGCAAGATACAGGTGTGAAAACACACTCTCTGGGGCTGCCTTTCCTTCCTCCAAGGAAGAGAGCTTTTCCAGTCTCCTCCGTGCTGAGTCATACAAGGCTGGAAAGGTCTGGCTTAGAGGGCATTTCTCAGTGGCAATGGCCCCTGAGGCCCTGCACCCAGGGAGGGATCCTACCCTCCCAGGGGAAGTCAAAGCAACCTCCAAACAGCTGTTCTCTCATGTTTCCTCTGCAGGAGGGAGCTAGTGAGCCCAGGTCTGTCTGGAACGTTCTTGGATCCTGCGGGGAAATCATCCTGGGAGCCCACCTGGATACCAGTCGTAGGGGCTAAAATTCGCATTTTCCTTCCTTGGAGCCCTAACGCAGTACAGCGTAGCAACTGCTTGAAAATCCATCCTGTTGCTGTTTTCTTCCCTCTGACAGAGCGAGCTTTGCTCCCCATTTGGGGATTTCAGAAGCAAGGTGGTGGCCTGCAACTCCTTGCCTGGGGTCCATTGGAGGTGCAAGGTGCCCTCGACCAGGTGACCCCAGCATGACACCTGGCCCCCTCAGACACACTCCCGCAGCCTGCTTCCCCATGGGCAGGACTGCTCTCACCTAGGAATGTGTTTGCAAGGCCAGGAAACTGCAGGGAGACACAAGGCCCTGATTCTGGCATTGAGTCTGTTGGAACAGGCCTGCAGGTCTTCTGTCTAACAAGCCAAACACTTGCTGCAAGATACAGGCCTGAAAACACACTCTTGGGCTGCCTTTCCTTCCTCCAAGGAAGAGAGTTTTCTCAGCCTCCTGTGGGCTGAGAGTCACACAGGGCTGAAAAGCACTTGCTGGGAGATTATTTTTCATTGGCCATGGCCCCTGAGGCCCTGTGCTCAGGGAGGGCTCCCTCCCTCCCAGGGAAAGTCAAAGGAAGCTCCAAACGGCTGTTCAATCATGTTTCTGAGAGAGTCATTGCCAAGGCAGGTTTATAAGAAGTTCAAGGGTCCCCAAGGAGAGAGGGGTCTAGAATTCTCAAGGAGGAAGGAAGGACAAACTGTTTTTCCCTCTACATTCCTTAGGATTATATAACAATCATGCATCCTTCTTGAGGACGGTCTCTGGAAAAAACCTTCTGGCTAATCCTGTTATCTTAAAATGTCAATTATGGGAGTAGGTCTAGTGAGTCTTTACAACCTCCAGACATTCTTTTGTTCGTTGTCATAACTTATTGGAGAGTATATAACTCCATTACTAACACTAGCAAGGGGGTACGCTTTCTGCCCCTTGTGATGTCTCTGTCAGAAGCTTTCTCTATCTCCTTTATCCTTTAATAAAACTCTATTGCACAAAAGCTCTGAGCAATCAAGCCTCGTCTTGGGCCCTGGATTGAATTCTTCTCCTCCATAAGCCAAGAATCCCAGCATCTTTTCGTGGTTCAGCAACAATATTTCATTTCCTCTGCAGGAGAGAGCTAGTGAGCTTAGGTCTGTCTGGAACATTCTTGGATCCTGTGGGGAAAATATCCTGTGCACACATCTGGATACTGGGCCTAGAGGCCAAAATTCGCATTTCTTTCCCGGGGAGCCCTAACGTGGTGTGACTTAGCAACTGCTTGAAAATCCATCCCATTGCTGTTTTCCTCCTTCAGACAGAGCTAGCTTTGTTCCCTGCTTTGGGATGTCTCAACCGAAGGGCCGGTCCATAGCTACTCGCCTGGGGCCCATTGGATGTGCAAGGTGCCCTCGACTAGGTGACCCTAGCATGGCACTCCGCCCGCTCAGACACACTCCCGAGGCTTCTTTCTCATGGGAAGCACTGCTCCAACCTAGGAATGTGTCTGCAATGCTTGGAAAGTGCAGTGAGACACACAGCCCTGACTCTGCAATTGAGGCCCTCAGAGCAAGCCTGCAGCTCTGATGTCTGAGAAGCAAAACACTTGCTGCAAAGAGAGGCCTGAAAACACACTCTCTGTGGATGACTTTCCTTCCTCTAAGGAAGATAGTTTTCCCAGTCTCCTGCTTCCTGAATGTCACACAGCTGGAATGCGCTTGCTTGGAGGTCGTGATTCAGTGGCAATGACCCCTGAGGCCCTTTGCCCAGGGAGGGCTCCCACACTCACAGGCAAATCAAAGCAACTTCCAAGTGAGTCAGCTCTTCACATCAAGTGGCCAAAGTATTGGACTTTCAGGTTCAATATTAGTCCTTCCAATGTATATTCAGACCTGATTTCCTTTAGGATGGAGTGGTTGCGTCTCCTTGTAGTCTAAGCGACCTACAAGCATCTTCTCCAACACCACAGTTCAAAAGCATCCAATTTTCAGCTGTCACTTTCTTTATAGTACATCTTTCATATCCATCCATGACATATGGAAAAACCATAGCCTTGACTGGATGGATCTTTGTTGGCAAAGCAACGTCTCGGCTTTTTAATATGCTGTCTAGTTTGGTCATCACTTTTCTTCCAAGTCATAAATACGTTTTAAGTTCATGGAGGCAGACATCACCTGCAGTGATTTCCAAGCCCCCCAAAATAGTCTGCTGCTGTTTCCAATGTTTTCCCATCTATTTGCCATGAAGTGATGAGACTGGATGCAATGATTTTAGTTTTCTGAATGCTGAGCTTTAAGCTAACTTTTTCACTCTCCTCTTTCACTTTCATCAGGAGACTCTTTAGTTCTTCTTCACTTTCTGCCATAAGGGTGGTGTCATCTGCATATCTGAGATTCTTGATATTTCTCCCAGCAATCTGGATTCCAGCGTGTGCTTCCTCCAGCCCAGTGTTTCTCATGATGTACTCTGCATATAAGTTAAATAAGCAGGGTGACAATACACTGCCTTGACATATTCCTTTTCCTATTTAGAACCAGTCTGTTGTTCCATGTCCAGTTCGAACTGTTTCTTCCTGACCTGCATACAGGTTTCTCAAGAGACAGGTCAGGTGGTCTGGTATTCCCATCTCTTTCAGAATTTTCCCAGTTTATTGTGATCCACACAGTCAAAGGCTTTGGCATAGTCAATAAAGCAGAAATAGATGTCTTTTTTTCTGGAACTCTCTTGCTTTTTCAATGATCCAGTGGATGTTGGCAGTTTGATCTCTGGTTTCTCTGCATGTTTTAAATCCCTCTTGAACATTTGGAAGTTCACAGTTCATGTGAACTTGGAGAATTTTGAGCATTACTTTACTAGTGTGTGAGATGAGTGCAATTGTGCAGCAGCTTGAATATTCTTTGTCATTGCCTTTCTTTGGGATTGGAATGAAAACTGACCTAATGACTAGATGTTTTCAATTGCATATGCTGAAAGAACTGGCTGTGCAGTTTTGAAGAAAAAAAAATCATTTTAACCCATTTTCTCTGAAGTGCAAGGCATATCATGGCCATCCCTGAATCATAAAGTCACCTTTTCTTTATGTAGTCATAGTTTCATGCCTAAATTATAGGCCAACTCGTGCTCAAATGGACTCTGATGTCAGGGGCAGATCAACTAATAAAAAAGCTTGGATTGTCCCTCTGGAGGAAAGTGAGATCTTGGTCCCACGAGAAGAATCTGAAGGGTTAAGGGAACTTGCAAGAGTGGGGAAAGCTTAGTCCATCCTACATGTACCAAAATCTTAAATAAGGCTTATTTACTTTACCGAAGTAAAAAAACAGATGATGAAAACAATTATAAATCAATGAAAGGTAAAGAAATCCATAGTCTGTTATCAAAAATTGCATTCTAAGAAAACTTTGTTCTCTTAACCTAGAGAGGAGACTAAATTCCATCTGGTACCAGCTTACCAGAAGACAAACAAACAAACAAACAAATTATCGGTAAGCTTAAAAAAAGTATATTCCATATATCTTGAAGTAGCAGTATTTCTGCAAAGGCATCAGTGTGAAACCATAGAGGACATGGTTAAAACCTGATTAAATAGAAATTGACAATGTAATCTGGTCACTGCTGCGACTTGAAATGCTTTAATATGATAACTGGAATTATAACTGACAGCATTTGACCAGGACATATCAGATTTTCACGGATGTCAGATAATTTCTAGGATATCTATATTAGGAACTGAAGGAATCTTTGAACCTAGGAAAGAAAACAACAGTCTCAAAGGCCCTTGCTGAATCATCTATCAGCAAGGAATGTCTTTGCAAGGATCGCAAAGTGAAGGGAAAATACACCGACCTGCCTCTGCAACTTTGGTCCTCTGAGCAGATCTGGAGGTCTCCCTTTGTATAAGCTAACCTGTTCCTTCCAAATAGAGGTTTGCAACACAAAACAAGTGGCCGCCTATTCTTCCCCGAAGGAGGCTCTCTTTCCCCACATCCTGCGAACACCCTTTCCCAGCCTCCTGGAAAAGCGCTTCTTGCAGTTCCTTTCAGAAAATCCTATGGACGGAGAAGCCTGGTAGGCTGCAGTCCGTGGGGTCGCTGAGGGTCGGACACGACTGAGCGACTGCACTTTCATTTTCACTTTCATGCATTGGAGAAGGCAATGGCAACCCACTTACTGTTCTTGCCTGGAGAATCCCAGGGACGGGGGAGCCTAGTGGGCTACCGTCTATGGCGTCGCACAGAGTCGAACACGACTGAAGCAACTTAGCAGCAGCAGCAGCAGCAGCAGTTCCTTTCTTAGGGGCAGTTATCCCTGAGATTGGGACCTGGAAAGGCAGAGCCACCTCCACACACACGTCTTTTCTGTCCCGTTTCCTCTGGAGGAGAGCTCTAGTGAGCCTAGGTCTGTCAGGAAAATTCTTGGCTTTGACGGGTATCCCACCCAGTGTGTGAACCTGCATACCCGACCTAGGGGCCACAGGCACCTGTTTTGCTCGAGTGGGTCCTGGAGGGGTGCAGCATAGCAAGAGCTTAAAAATCCATCCAATTTGTCTTTTTTTTTTTACCTCGGAGAGAACGAGTTTGCTCCACCTCCACCCTTTGGCAGTGTGGAGGGAAGAGGGCACCACCCTCTCCCAAAGGGGACATAGGGCCTACCAGGAGAGAAAGGCCCCTTGAGGAGCTGAGCCCAGGTAGGCAGCCAGTGATGTCAAGCACACTCCCGCTGCTTGCTTCTTCATGGGCACTCCCACGATCTGCTAGGAATGTCTTTGCAAGGATCTCAAAGGGAAGGGGAGATACATGGCCCTGTCTCTGGAACTTCAGTCCTCTGAGCAGATCTGGAGGTCTTGAGTTGTATAAGCAAACCTGTTCCTTCCAAATAGAGGCTTGCAAACACACCCCCGGTGGTTGCCTCTTCTTCCCCGAAGAAGTCTTTCTTTCCCCACATGCTGCGAACTCCCTGTCCCAACCTCCAAGAATAGCGCTTCTTGCCATTCCTTTCTTAGAGGCAGTTATCCCTGAGCTTGGGAGCCGTAGGGAGTAGCCCCACACTCACAGGGAAAGGCAAAGACTCCTCCATACATCTCCTCTATCCCCTTTGCTCTGGAGGAGAGCTCTAGTGAGCCTAGGTCTTTCAGGAAAATTCTTGGCTTGGACAGGATCTCACCCTGTTTGTGCAACCTGCATACCCAACCAGGGGCCACAGAGCACCTGTTTCAGTAAAGTGGGCCCTGAAAGGGTGCAGCCTAGCAAGAGCTTGAAAATCCATTCAATTGCTGTTTTTGTACCTCTGACAGAGCGAGCTTGGCTCCACCCTTTGGCAGTGAGGAGAAAAGAGGCATGACACCCTCCCCAAGGGGACATGGGGCCTACTTCGAGAGGAAAGGCCCCTTGTGGAGCTGAGGCCAGGAAGGCACACAGTCGTGTCAAACACACTCCCACTGCTTGCTTCTTCAGGGGCACTCCCGCTATCAGCTAGGAATGTCTTTGCAATGATCACAAAGGGAAGGGGAGATACAGGGCCCTGCTTCTGGACCTCCGGTGCTCTGAGCAAATCTCGAGGTCTCCCGTTGTTGGTCAAGGTCAAGGTCAAGTTCAAGTTCAAGGTCAAGGTCAAGTTCAAGGTCAAGTTCAAGTTCAAGTTCAAGCTCAAGATCAAGGTGAAGTTCAAGTTCAGGTCAAGTCAAGTTCAAGGTCAAGTTCAAGTTCAAGGTCAAGGTCAAGTTCAAGGTCAAGGTCAAGGTCAAGGTCAAGTTCAAGGTTCAAGTTCAAGGTCAAGTTCAAGTTCAAGTTGCAAGTTCAAGGTTCAAGGTCAAGTTCAAGTTCAAGTTCAAGGTCAAGGTCAAGTTCAAGTTCAAGTTGAAGTTCAAGGTCAAGTTCAAGTTCAAGTTCAAGGTCAAGGTCAAGTTCAAGTTCAAGTTCAAGTTCAAGTTCAAAGTCAAGTTCAAGGTCAAGTTCAAGTTCAAGTTCAAGTTCAAGGTTCAAGTCAAGTTCAAGTTCAAGTTCAAGGTTCAAAGTCAAGTTCAAGTTCAAGGTCAAGTTCAAGTTCAAGTTCAAGGTCAAGTCAAGGTCAAGGCAAGTTCAAAGTTCAAGGTCAAGGTCAAGTTTCAAGTTCAAGGGCAGGGCAAGGACAAGCCCAAGACCAAGGCAAGGGCAACGGCAACGCCAAGGGCAAGGCCAAGGCCCAGGCCAAGGCAAAGGCCAAGGCCACCAAAGCGAAGCCCAAACCCCGTAACGCCTGACAAAAGGCAGAAGCCACTAGGCCCCTGTGCAGAGGAAGCCACTGAAGGCAGCAAGGCCACAGAGCTCCCCGACTCCCATTCCACATGAAGATGTGAGGATAAAGGGCCTCATCCCAGCAAAGCACCCGCTCCCACCACCCCCAACCCCGGCCCCCGCCCCCCGCAGCACGCCCCTGAAACAACACTGTCTTCCCAGAAAAGAGAACGGAGAAGCCATGTGTGTGCCAAAGGAGGCAAGATGAACGAACGATGCCACGCCCTCCGAATTTGGGCACACCTGACGCCTCGGAACCCCGGGCCTGGCCGATGGGTCCCAGCCGTTCTCGGTGGGAGGGGGGTCAACACATTGGCCGAGAGCCCTTGCCCAGGCCACCCGCAAATCCCTGAGATGTGATCCGACCACAGGGACCGAGGCAAACGTACCGCTTGAGGTGCTGGAGGAGCCGGACGAAAGCCATGGTGGGAGAGGCACACGGGCACGCTGCAGAACTGCTGGCCGAGTGGGCGGGGACCCAGCAGCTCAGGACTCTGGAGAACGGGAGGCGTCTCCGCCACCATTGACGTCAATAGGGTTTGGGTGGGTAGATGGAGGGGGCCGCCCCTGGCCTCTTTCCAAGCAGAGACCCTGGACGGAGTCCCGTGGAGCGAGTGGCTTTTCCCGGGCACGGCTGTGCCCTGGACCGCCAAGATCCCGTTGGGGTGGGCGGCAGTTCGGGGCTTTGGTTTGTGGCCCTCCTCGCAGCGGGGGGTGGGTTCAACCCGAGTGGATCAATCAGGGCCCTCAGCAGTGCCAAGGGAACTCACCGCCCAGGAAACGCCCTAGGTCCCTTTGAATTGGCCACCAACGCCCCCTTTCCCAGCCTGCCTTGCTCTGAGATTTCCCGCCTTTTCACATTCCACAGGTCCCTGGTCCTCGACTGTCCCCCGCTGGCTCCTCCGAGGCATTCCGGGACACCAGACGCTCTCTCCAGCGCCTCCACCTAGATCCCTCGCTGTCCTCGCCTCCGTTTCCCCCATGCCCCTCCCAACTCCTCCGTGGGCTTTGGCATCCTTTCCCTACAGCAGTCCCAGAGTGCCACCGCCGAGGGCTTTGAGTTGCCTGGAGGCTCTCCCAATCTTGCGTCAGTCCTCGCATCGAGTGGGGCTCATGCACTGTGCGCATT
>NW_017212416.1:0-16634 GCF_001704415.2 Capra hircus
TTTTTGGAGTGTGGGTGCCGGAACCTGAGGTTTTCTCTACAGTGCTGACAGGATCTTGGGGTACTTCTGGAGTCTCCCCAGGGAGTCAGCCCTCATCTCGAGTGGGGGCATGCACGTGTGATTTCCTCCTGAGCTGTAGCAGCAGTGTCACGCTTCCCTTTGCGTGGATCAAGTATTCTGGGATTTCCCTCGAGCATTCCCATGAGGCTTTCCCACGAGGCTTTCCCACAGGGCTGTCCCACGTGCCACCGTGGGTGTGAGTCGATCCTCGGCTTGAAAGTCGAGGCAGTGCAGGGAAAAACAGGTTTCCCTGGAATGGACTGAGATATCTGGGGGACTCTGGGAATGGTGGCACGACCCTGGAGTTCCTTCGCCTTTCTGTGGAGAGCGCCTCCTCTTGAGATGCGACGGAAACGCGGAATTCTTTCCCGACCACGCAGTGAAAGGATCCCTCCTATCGAGCTAGGAGCGCAACGGGGCTCCTCTGGATGTGGGCGGACTCTCGTGCTTTCTCTCGAGGGAGACGGGTATGTCGGGAACTTCTTGAGTTGCAGCAGGGTGTGAAGGACCCTTTGGAAGTTCCAGAGTTAGGTGTGATTGCCTCGAGACGCCTCAGGGAAATGGGCCTCATCTCGCCTGGAGGGAGAACCTCCTGAGATTTTCTCGAGTTGCGGCAGGTGCTCTCGACTTACGACGGGGACCTCAGGGACCCGCTCTGGTGGCCTCAGGAAAGGCCAGTCCCCATGCGAGTTGCCGGGGGCCTCTCGGGATTCCTCTCCCGTCGATGCCGGGCCTAAGATCTTTGTGTGGAGTCGGTGCCGAACCTGAGGGATTCCTCTCCAGTGCTGACATGATCTTGGGGTACTTCTGGAGTCTCCCCAGGGGAGTCAGTCCTCGTCTCGAGTGGGGCATGCACGTGCGCTTTCCTCCCGAGCTGTAGCAGCAGTGTCACGCTTCCCTTCGCGTGGGATCAAGGGATCTGTGGCTTTTCCCTCGAGCTTTCCCAGGAGGCTTTCCCCACGAGGCTTTCCCACAGGGCTGTCCCACGTGCCACCGTGGTGTGAGTCGATCCTCGGCTTGAAAGTCGAGGCAGTGCAGGGAAAACAGGTTTCCCTGGAATGGACTGAGATCATCTGGGGGACTCTGGGAATGGTGGCACGACCCTGGAGTTCCTCTCGCCTTTCCTGTGGAGAGCGCCTCCTCTTGAGATGCGACGGGAACGCCGGGAATTCTTTCCCGACCACGCAGGGAAAGGATCCCTCCTCTCGAGCTAGGAGGCGGAAACGGGGCTCCTCTGGATGTGGGCGGGACTCTCGTGCTTCCTCTCGAGTGGAGACGGGTATGTCGGGGAACTTCTTGAGTTGCAGCAAGGGTGTGAAGGACCCTTTGGAAGTTCCAGATGTTAGGTGTGATTAGCCTCGAGACGCCTCAGCGGAAATGGGCCTCATCTCGCCTGGAGGGGAGAACCTCCTGGATTTTCTCGAGTTGCGGCAGGTGCTCTCGACTTACGACGGGGACCTCAGGGACCCGCTCTGGTGGCCTCAGGAAAGGCCAGTCCCCATGGCGAGTTTGCTCGGGGCCTCTCGGGATTCCTCTCCCGATCGATGCTGGGCCTAAGACCTTGTGTGGAGTCGGTGCCGGAACCTGAGGATTCCTCTCCAGTGCTGACATGGATCTTGGGGTACTTCTGGAGTCTCCCCAGGGAGTCAGTCCTCGTCTCGAGTGGGGCATGCACGTGCGCTTTCCTCCCGAGCTGTAGCAGCAGTGTCACGCTTCCCTGTGCGTGGATCAAAGGGATCTGTGGCTTTTCCCTCGAGGCTTTCCACTACGAGGCTTTCCCACGAGGCTTTCCCACAGGGCTGTTCCCACGTGCCACCGTGGTGTGAGTCGATCCTCGGCTTGAAAGTCGAGGCAGTGCAGGGAAAACAGGTTTCCCTGGAATGGACTGAGACATCTGGGGACTCTGGGAATGGTGCACGACCCTGGAGTTCCTCTCGCCTTTCCTGTGGAGAGCGCCTCCTCTTGAGATGCGACGGGAACGCCGGGAATTCTTTCCCGACCACGGCAGTGGAAAGGATCCCTCCTCTCGAGACTAAGGAGGCGGAAAACGGGGCTCCTCTGGATGTGGGCGTGGACTCTCGTGCTTCCTCTCGAGTGGAGACGGGTATGTTCGGGGAACTTCTTGAGTTGCAGCCAAGGGTGTGAAGGACCCTTTGGAAGTTCCAGATGTTAGATGTGATTAGCCTCGAGACGCCTCAGTCGGAAATGGGCCTCATCTCGCCTGGAGGGGAGAACCTCCTGGATTTTCTCGAGTTGCGGCAGGTGCTCTCGACTTACGACGGGGACCTCAGGGACCCGCTCTGGTGGCCTCAGGAAAGGCCAGTCCCCATGCGAGTTGCTCCGGGGGCCTCTCGGATTCCTCTCCCATGCGATGCCGGGGCCTAAGACCTTGTGTGGAGTTCTGTGCCGGAACCTGAGGATTCCTCTCCAGTGCCTGACATGGAATCTTGGGGTACTTCTGGAGTCTCCCAGGGGAGTCAGTCCTCGTCTCGAGTGGGGGCATGCACGTGCGCTTTCCTCCCGAGCTGTAGGCAGCAGTGTCACGCTTCCCTTCGCGTGGATCAAGGGATCTGTGCTTTCCCTCGAGGCTTTCCCACGAGGCTTTCCCATCGAGGCTTTCCCACAGGGCTGTCCCACGTGCCACCTGTGGTGTGAGTCGATCCTCGGCTTGAAAGTCGAGGCAGTGCAGGGAAAACAGGTTTCCTGGAATGGACTGAGACATCTGGGGTACTCTGGGAATGGTGGCACGACCCTGGAGTTCCTCTCGCCTTTCCTTGTGAGAAGCCCTCCTCTTGAGATGCGTCGGGATGGCCGGGAAATTCTTTCCCGACCACGCAGGAAAGGATCCCTCCTCTCGAGCTATGGAGGCGGAAACGGGGCTCCTCTGGATGTGGGTGGGAACTCTCGTGCTTCCTCTCGAGTGGAGACGGGTATGTCGGGGAACTTCTTGAGTTGCAGCAAGGGTGGTGAAGGACCCTTTGGAAGTTTCAGAGGTTAGGTGTGATTAGCCTCGGATGACGCCTCAGAGGAAATGGGCCTCATCTCGCCTGGAGGGGAGAACCTCCTGGATTTTCTCGAGTTGCGGCAGGTGCTCTCGACGTTACGACGGGGACCTCAGGGACCCGCTCTGGTGCCTCAGGAAAGGCCAGTCCCCATGCGAGTTGCTCTGGGGCCTCTCGGATTCCTCTCCCGTCGATGCTGGGGCCTAAGATCCTTGTGTGGAGTCGGTGCCGGAACCTGAGGATTCCTCTCCAGTGCTGACATGGATCTTGGGGTACTTCTGGAGTCTCCCCAGGGGAGTCAGTCCTCGTCTCGAGTGGGGGCATGCACGTGCGCTTTCCTCCCGAGCCTGTAGCAGCAGTGTCACGCTTCCCTTGCGTGGATCAAGGATCTGTGGCTTTCCCTCGAGGCTTTCCCACGAGGCTTTCCCACGAGGCTTTCCCACAGGGCTGTCCCACGTGCCACCGTGGTGTGAGTCGATCCTCGGCTTGAAAGTCGAGGCAGTGCAGGGAAAACAGGTTTCCCTGGAATGGACTGAGACATCTGGGGGACTCTGGGAATGGTGGCACGACCCTGGAGTTCCTCTCGCCTTTTCCTGTGGAGAGCGCCTCCTCTTGAGATGCGACGGGAAACGCCTGGGAATTCTTTCCCGACCACGCAGGGAAAGGATCCCTCCTCTCGAGCTAGGAGGCGGAAACGGGGCTCCTCTGGATGTGGGCGGACTCTCGTGCTTCCTCTCGAGTGGAGACGGGTATGTCGGGGAACTTCTTGAGTTGCAGCAAGGGTGTGAAGGACCCTTTGGAAGTTCCAGATGTTAGTGTGATTAGCCTCGAGACGCCTCAGCGGAAATGGGCCTCATCTCGCCTGGAGGGGAGAACCTCCTGGATTTTCTCGAGTTGCGGCAGGTGCTCTCGACTTACGACGGGACCTCAGGGACCCGCTCTGGTGGCCTCAGGAAAGGCCAGTCCCCATGCGAGTTGCTCGGGGCCTCTCGGGATTCCTCTCCCGTCGATGCCGGGCCTAAGATCTTGTGTGGAGTCGGTGCCGGAACCTGAGGATTCCTCTCCAGTGCTGACATGGATCTTGGGGTACTTCTGGAGTCTCCCCAGGGGAGTCAGTCCTCGTCTCGAGTGGGGCATGCACGTGCGATTTCCTCCCGAGCTGTAGCAGCAGTGTCACGCTTCCCTTCGCGTGGATCAAGGGATCTGTGGCTTTCCCTCGAGGCTTTCCCACGAGGCTTTCCCACGAGGCTTTCCCACAGGGCTGTCCCACGTGCCACCGTGGTGTGAGTCGATCCTCGGCTTGAAAGTCGAGGCAGTGCAGGGAAAACAGGTTTCCCTGGAATGGACTGAGACATCTGGGGGACTCTGGGAATGGTGGCACGACCCTGGAGTTCCTCTCGCCTTTCCTGTGGAGACGCCTCCTCTTGAGATGCGACGGAAACGCCGGGAATTCTTTCCCGACCACGCAGGAAAAGGATCCCTCCTCTCGAGCTAGGAGGCGGACAACGGGGCTCCTCTGGATGTGGGCGGGACTCTCGTGCTTCCTCTCGAGTGGAGACGGGTATGTCGGGGAACTTCTTGAGTTGCAGCAAGGGTGTGAAGGACCCTTTGGAAGTTCCAGATGTTAGGTGTGATTAGCCTCGGAGACGCCTCAGCGGAAATGGGCCTCATCTCGCCTGGAGGGGAGAACCTCCTGAATTTTCTCGAGTTGCGGCAGGTGCTCTCGACTTACGACGGGGACCTCAGGGACCCGCTCTGGTGGCCTCAGGAAAGGCCAGTCCCCATGCGAGTTGCTCGGGGCCTCTCGGGATTCCTCTCCTCGTCGATGCCTGGGCCTAAGACCTTGTGTGGAGTCGGTGCCGGAACCTGAGGATTCCTCTCCAGTGCTGACATGGATCTTGGGGTACTTCTGGAGTCTCCCCAGGGGAGTCAGTCCTCGTCTCGAGTGGGGGCCTGCACGTGCGCTTTCCTCTCGAGCTGTAGCAGCAGTGTCACGCTTCCCTTCGCTGTGGATCAAGGGATCTGTGGCTTTCCCTCGAGGCTTTCCCTACGAGGCTTTCCCACGAGGCTTTCCCACAGGGCTGTCCCACGTGCCACCGTGGTGTGAGTCGATCCTCGGCTTGAAAGTCGAGGCAGTGCAGGGAAAACAGGTTTCCCTGGAATGGACTGAGACATCTGGGGACTCTGGGAATGGTGGCACGACCCTGGAGTTCCTCTCGCCTTTCCTGTGGAGAGCGCCTCCTCTTGAGATGCGACGGAAACGCGGGAATTCTTTCCCGACCACGCAGGGAAAGGATCCCTCCTCTCGAGCTAGGAGGCGGAAACGGGGCTCCTCTGGATGTGGGCGGGACTCTCGTGCTTTCCTCTCGAGTGGAGACGGGTATGTCGGGGAACTTCTTGAGTTGCAGCAAGGGTGTGAAGGACCCTTTGGAAGTTCCAGAGGTTAGGTGTGATTTAGCCTCGAGACGCCTCAGCGGAAATGGGCCTCATCTCGCCTGGAGGGGAGAACCTCCTGGATTTTCTCGAGTTGCGGCAGGTGCTCTCGACTTACGACGGGGACCTCAGGGACCCGCTCTGGTGGCCTCAGGAAAGGCCAGTCCCCATGCGAGTTGCTCCGGGGCCTCTCGGGATTCCTCTCCCGTCGATGCCGGGGCCTAAGATCTTGTGTGGAGTCGGTGCCGGAACCTGAGGATTCCTCTCCAGTGCTGACATGGATCTTGGGGTACTTCTGGAGTCTCCCCAGGGGAGTCAGTCCTCGTCTCGAGTGGGGGCATGCACGTGCGCTTTCCTCCCGAGCTGTAGCAGCAGTGTCACGCTTCCCTTCGCGTGGATCAAGGGATCTGTGGCTTTCCCTCGAGGCTTTCCCACGAGGCTTTCCCACGAGGCTTTCCCACAGGGCTGTCCCACGTGCCACCGTGGTGTGAGTCGATCCTCGGCTTGAAAGTCGAGGCAGTGCAGGGAAAAACAGTTTTCCCTGGAATGGACTGAGACATCTGGGGACTCTGGGAATGGTGGCACGACCCTGGAGTTCCTCTCGCCTTTCCTGTGGAGAGCGCCTCCTCTTGAGATGCGACGGAAGCCGGGAATTCTTTCCCGACCACGCAGGGAAAGGATCCCTCCTCTCGAGCTAGGAGGCGGAAACGGGGCTCCTCTGGATGTGGGCGGACTCTCGTGCTTCCTCTCGAGTGGAGACGGGTATGTCGGGGAACTTCTTGAGTTGCAGCAAGGGTGTGAAGGACCCTTTGGAAGTTCCAGAGGTTAGGTGTGATTAGCCTCGAGACGCCTCAGCGGAAATGGGCCTCATCTCGCCTGGAGGGGAGAACCTCCTGGATTTTGTCGAGTTGCGGCAGGTGCTCTCGACTTACGACGGGGACCTCAGGGACCCGCTCTGGTGGCCTCAGGAAAGGCCAGTCCCCATGCGAGTTGCTAGGGGCCTCTCGGGATTCCTCTCCTGTCGATGCGCGGCCTAAGATCTTGTGTGGAGTCGGTGCCGGAACCTGAGGATTCCTCTCCAGTGCTGACATGGATCTTGGGGTACTTCTGGAGTCTCCCCAGGGGAGTCAGTCCTCGTCTCGAGTGGGGGCATGCACGTGCGCTTTCCTCCCGAGCTGTAGCAGCAGTGTCACGCTTCCCTTCGCGTGGATCAAGGGATCTGTGGCTTTCCCTCGAGGCTTTCCCACGAGGCTTTCCCACGAGGCTTTCCCACAGGTCTGTCCCACGTGCCACCGTGGTGTGAGTCGATCCTCGGCTTGAAAGTCGAGGCAGTGCAGGGAAAACAGGTTTCCCTGGAATGGACTGAGACATCTGGGGGACTCTGGGAATGGTGGCACGACCCTGGAGTTCCTCTCGCCTTTCCTGTGGAGAGCGCCTCCTCTTGAGATGCGACGGGAACGCCGGAATTCTTTCCATGACCACGCAGGGAAAGGATCCCTCCTCTCGAGCTAGGAGGCGGAAACGGGGCTCCTCTGGATGTGGGCGGGACTCTCGTGCTTCCTTCTCGAGTGGAGCCGGGTATGTAGGGGAACTTCTTGAGTGCAGCAAGGGTGTGAAGGACCCTTTGGAAGTTCCAGATGTTAGATGTGATTAGCCTCGAGACGCCTCAGCGGAAATGGGCTTCATCTCGCCTGGAGGGGAGAACCTCCTGGATTTTCTCGAGTTGGCGGCAGGTGTTCTCGACTTAAGACGGGAACCTCAGGGACCCGCTCTGGTGGCCTCAGGAAAGGCCAGTCCCCATGCGAGTTGCTCGGGGGCCTCTCGGGATTCCTCTCCCGTCGATGCCGGGGCCTAAGATCTTTTTTGGAGTGGGTGCCGGAACCTGAGGTTTCTCTACCAGTGCTGACATGGATCTTGGGGTACTTCTGGAGTCTCCCCAGGGGAGTCAGCCCTCATCTCGAGTGGGGGCATGCACGTGTGATTTCCTCCTGAGCTGTAGCAGCAGTGTCACGCTTCCCTTTGCGTGGATCAAGTATTCTGTGGATTTCCCTCGAGTCATTCCCATGAGGCTTTCCCACGAGGCTTTCCCACAGGGCTGTCCCACGTGCCACCGTGGTGTGAGTCGATCCTCGGCTTGAAAGTCGAGGCAGTGCAGGGAAAACAGGTTTCCCTGGAATGGACTGAGATATCTGGGGGACTCTGGGAATGGTGGCACGACCCTGGAGTTCCTCTCGCCTTTCCTGCGGAGAACCCTCCTCTTGAGATGCGACGGAAACGCTGGGAATTCTTTCCCAACCACGCATTAAAAGGATCCCTCCTCTCGAGCTAAGAGGCGGAACAGGGCTCCACTGGATGTGGGCGGGACTCTCGTGCTTCCTCTCGATTGGAGACGGGTATGTCGGGCAACTTCTTGAGTTGCAGCAAGGGTGTGAAGGACCCTTTGGAAGTTCCAGATGTTAGGTGTGATTAGCCTCGAGACGCCTCAGCGGAAATGGGCCTCATCTTGCCTGGAGGGGAGAACCTCCTGGATTTACTCGAGTTGCGGCAGGTGCTCTCGACTTACGACGGGGACCTCAGGTACCAGCTCTGGTGGCCTCAGGAAAGGCCAGTCCCCATGCGAGTTGCTAGGGGGCCTCTCGGGATTCCTCTCCCGTTGATGCTGGGGCCTAAGCTCTTGTGTGGAGTGGGTGCCGGAACCTGAGGATTCCTCTCCAGTGCTGACATGAATATTGGGGTACTTCTGGAGTCTCCCTAGGGGAGTTAGTCCTCGTCTCGATTGGGGGCATGCATGTGCGCTTTCCTCCCGAGCTGTAGCAGCAGTGTCACGCGTCCCTTGGCGTGGATCAAGGGATCTGTGGCTTTCCCTCGAGGCTTTCCCACGAGGCTTTCCCACGAGGCTCTCCCACAGGGCTGTCCCACGTGCCACCGTGGTGTGAGTCGATCCTCGGCTTGAAAGTCGAGGCAGTGCAGGGAAAACAGGTTTCCTGGAATGGACTGAGACATCTGGGGGACTCTGGGAATGGTGACACGACCCTGGAGTTTCTCTCGCCTTTCCTGTGGAGAGCGCCTCCTCTTGAGATGCGACGGGAACGCCGGGAATTCTTTCCCGACCACGCAGGGAAAGGATCCCTCCTCTCGAGCTAGGAGGCGGAAACGGGGCTCCTCTGGATGTGGTCAGAACTCTCGTGCTTCCTCTCGAGTGGAATCGGGTATGTTGGGGAACTTCTTGAGATGCAGCAAGGGTGTGAAGGACCCTTTGGAAGTTCCAGAAGTTAGGAGTGATTAGCCTCGAGACGCCTCAGTGGAAATGGGCCTCATCTCGCCTGGAGGGGAGAACCTCCTGGATTTTCTCGAGTTGCGGCAGGTCCTCTCGACTTACAACGGGGACCTCAGGGACCCGCTCTGGTGGCCTCAGGAAAGGCAAGTCCTCATGCGAGTTGCTCGGGGCCTCTCCGGATTCCTCTCCCCTTGGTGCCGGGGCCTAAGATCTTGTGTGGAGTCGGTGCCGGAACCTGAGCATTCCTCTCCAGTGCTGACATGGATCTTGGGGTACTTCTGGAGTCTCCCCAGGGGAGTCAGTCCTCGTCTCGAGTGGGGGCATGCACGTGCGCTTTCCTCCCGAGCTGTAGCAGCAGTGTCACACTTCCCTTCGTGTGGATCAAGGGATCAGGGGCTTTCCCTCTAGGCTTTCCCACGAGGCTTACCTACAGGGCTGTCCCACGTGCCACCGTGGTGTGAGTCGATCCTCGGCTTGAAAGTCGAGGCAGTGAAGGGAAAACAGGTTTCCCTGGAATGGACTGAGACATCTGGGCGACTCTGGAAATGGTGGCACGACCCTGGAGTTCTTCTCGCCTTTCCTGTGGAGAGCACCTCCTCTTGAGATGCGATGGGAACGCCGCGAATTCTTTCCCGAGCACGCAGGGAAAGGATCCCTCCTCTCGAGCTAGGAGGCGGAAACGGGGCTCCTCTGGATGTGGGTGGGACTCTCGTGCTTCCTCTCGAGTGGAGACGGTTATGTCGGGGAACTTCTTGAGTTGCATCAAGGGTGTGAGAGACCCTTTGGATGTTCCAGATGTTAGATGTGTTTACCTTCGATACGCCTCAGCGGAAATGGGCCTCATCTCGCCTGGAGGGGAGAACCTCCTGGATTTTCTCGAGTTGCGGCAGGTGCTCTCGACTTACGACGGGGACCTCAGGGACCCGCTCTGGTGGCCTCAGGAAAGGCCAGTCCCCATGCGAGTTGCTCTGGGGCCTCTCGGTATTCCTCTCCCGTCGATGCCGGGGCCTAAGTTCTTGTGTGGAGTCAGTGCCGGAACCTGAGGATTCCCCTCCAGTGCTGACAGGGATCTTGGGGTACTTCTGGAGTCTCCCCAGGGGAGTCAGTCCTCGTCTCGAGTGGGGGCATGCACGTGCGCTTTCCTCCCGAGCTGTAGCAGCAGTGTCACGCTTCCCTTCGCGTGAATCAAGGGATCTGTGGCTTTCCCTCGAGGCTTTCCCACGAGGCTTTCCCACGAGGCTTTCCTACAGGGCTGTCCCACGTGCCACCGTGGTGTGAGTCGATCCTCCGCTTGAAAATCGAGGCAGTGCAGGGAAAACAGGTTTCCCTGGAATGGACTGAGACATCTGGAGGACTCTGGGAATGGTGGCACGACCCTGGAGTTCCTCTCGCCTTTCCTGTGGAGAGCGCCTCCTCTTGAGATGCGACGGAAATGCCGGGAATTCTTTCCCGACCACGCAGGGAAAGGATCCCTCCTCTCGAGATAGGAGGCTGAAACGGGGCTCCTTTGGATGTGGGCGGGACTCTCGTGCTTCCTCTAGAGTGGAGTCGGGTATTTCGGGGGATTTCTTGAGTTGCAGCAAGGTTGTGAAGGACCCTTTGGAAGTTCCAGAGGTTAGGTCTGATTAGCCTCGAGACGCCTCGGCGGAAAAGGGCCTCATCTCGCCTGGAGGGGAGAACCTCCTGGAATATCTCGAGTTGCGGCAGGTGCTCTCGACTTTCGACGGGGACCTCAGCGACCCGCTCTGGTGGCCTCAGGAAAGGCCAATCCCCATGCGAGTTGCTCGGGGGCCTCTCGGGGGCCACTCGGGTTTCCTCTCCCGTCGATGCTGGGCCCTAAGACCTTGTGTGGAGTCAGTGCCGGAACCTGAGTATTCCTCTCCAGTCCTGACATGGATCTTGGGGTACTTCTGGAGTCTCCACAGGGGAGTCAGTCTTCGTCTCGAGTGGGGGCATGCACGTGCGCTTTCCTTCCGAGCTGTAGCAGCAGTGTCACGCTTCCCTTCGCGTGGATCAAGGGATCTGTGGCTTTCCCTCGAGGCTTTCCCACCAGGCTTTCCCACGAGGCTTTCCCACAGGGCTGTCCCGCGTGCCACCGTGGTGTGAGTCGATCCTCGGCTTGAAAGTGGAGGCAGTGCAGGGAAAACAGGTTTCCCTGGAATGGACCGAGACATCTCGGGGACTCTGTGAATGGTGGCACGATCCTGGAGTTCCTCTCGCCTTTCCTGTGGAGAGCGCCTCCTCTTGAGATGCGACGGAAATGCCGGGAATTCTTTCCCGACCACGCAGGGAAAGGATCCCTCCTCTCGAGCTAGGAGGCTGAAACGGGGCTCCTCTGGATGTGGGCGGGACTCTCGTGCTTCCTCTAGAGTGGAGACGGGTATGTCGGGGAACTTCTTGAGTTGCAGCAAGGGTGTGAAGGACCCGTTTGGTAGTTCCAGAGGTTAGGTGTGATTATCCTCGAGACGCCTCAGCGGAAATGGGCCTCATCTCGCCTGGAGGGGAGAACCTCCTGGATTTTCTCGCGTTGCGGCAGGTGCTCTCGACTTACGACGGGGACCTCAGGGACCCGCTCTGGTGGCCTCAGGAAAGGCCAGTCCCCATGCGAGTTGCTCGGGGGCCTCTCGGGATTCCTCTCCCGTCGAAGTCGGGGCCTAAGACCTTGTGTGGAGTCGGTGCCGGAACCTGAGGATTCCTCTCCAGTGCTGACATGAATCTTGGGGTACTTCTGGAGTCTCCCCAGGGGAGTCAGTCCTCGTGTCGATTGGGGGCATGCACGTGCGCTTTCCTCCCGAGCTCTAGTAGCAGTGTCACGCTTCCCTTCGCGTGGATCAAGGGATCTGTGGCTTTCCCTCGAGGCTTTCCCACGAGGCTTTCCCACGAGGCTTTCCCACAGGGCTGTCCCACGTACCACCGTGGTGTGACTCGATCCTCGGCTTGAAAGTGGAGGCAGTGCAGGGAAAACAGGTTTCCCTGGAATGGACTGAGACATTTGGGGGACTCTGGAAATGGTGGCACGACCCTGGAGTTTCTCTCGCCTTTCCTGTGGAGAGCGCCTCCTCTTGAGTTGCGATGGAAACGCCGGGAATTCTTTCCCGAGCACGCAGGGAAAGGATCCCTCCTGTCCAGCTAGGAGGCGGAAACTGGGCTCCTCTGGATGTGGGCGGGCTCTCGTACTTCCTCTCGAGTGGAGACGGGTATGTCGGGGAACTTCTTGAGTTGCAGCAAGGGTGTGAAGGACCCTTTGGAAGTTCCAGAGTTTAGGTGTGAATAGCCTCGAAACGCCTCAGCGGAAATGGGCCTCATCTCACCTGGAGGGGAGAACCTCCTGGATTTTCTCGAGTTGCGGCAGGTGCTCTCGACTTACGACACGGACCTCAGGGACACGCTCTGGTGGCCTCAGGAAAGGCCAGTCCCCATGCGAGGTGCTAGGGGGCTTCTCGGGATTCCTCTCCCGTCAATGCCGAGGCCTAAGACCTTGTGTGGAGTCGGTGCCGGAACATGCGGATTCCTCTCCAGTGCTGACATGGATCTTGGGGTACTTCTGGAGTCTCCCCAGGGGAGTCAGTCCTCGTCTCGAGTGGGGGCAGGCACGTGCGCTTTCCTCCCGAGCGGTAGCAGCAGTATCACGCTTCCCTTCTCGTGGATCAAGGAATCTGTGGCTTTCCCTGGAGTCTTTCCCATGAGGCTTTCCCACAGGGCTATTCCACTTGCCACCATGGTGTGAGTCGATATTCGGCGTGAAAGTCGAACCAGTGCAGGGAAAACAGGAATCTCCTTCCCCACAGTAGGGGATACACTGTCCCCTTGGGCGGGTATCTCCAGGGCACTCACGCTGGGGGGTTGCCCGCGGACGTGCGGGCCTCAGGCTCCACGTGAGAAAAGCCCCAAATGGCATTAGCTGCCAGTCCAGACGCTGGCCCCTCAGGTCTCTGGCCGGAGCCTTGGGCTCCAGGCAACTCAAAGCCCTCAGCGGTGGCACTCTGGGACTGCTGTAGGGAAAGGATGCCAAGAGCCCACGGAGGAGTTGGGGAGGGGGCATGGGGGAAACGGAGGCGAGGACAGCGAGGCATCTAGGTGGAGGCGCTGGAGAGAGCGTCTGGTGTCCCGGAATGCCTCGGAGGAGCCAGCGGGGGACAGTCGAGGACCAGGGACCTGTGGAATGTGAAAAGGCGGGAAATCCCAGAGCAAGGCAGGCTGGGAAAGGGGGCGTTGGTGGCCAATTCAAAGGGACCTAGGGGCGTTTCCTGGGTGGTGAGTTCCCTTGGCACTGCTGAGGGCCCCTGATTGATCCACTCGGGGTTGAACCCACCCCCCGCTGCGAGGGAGGGCCACAAACCAAAGCCCCCGAACTGCCCGCCCACCCCAACGGGGATCTTGGCGGTCCAGGGCACAGCCGTTCCCGGGAAAAGCCCACTCGCTCCACGGGACTCCGTCCAGGGTCTCTGCTTGGAAAGAGGCCGGGGCGGCCCCCTCCATCTACCCACCCAAACCCTATTGACGTCAATGGTGGCGGAGACGCCTCCCGTTCTCCAGAGTCCTGAGCTGCTGGGTCCCCGCCACTCGGCCAGCAGTCTGCAGCGTGCCCGTGTGCCTCTCCCACCATGGCTTCGTCCGGCTCCTCCAGCACCTCAAGCGGTACGTTTGCCCTCGGTCCCTTTGGTCGGATCACATCTCAGTGGATTTGCGGGTGGCCTGGGCAAGGGCTCTCGGCCAATGTGTTGACCCCCCTCCCACCCGAGAACGGCTGGGACCCATCAGCCAGGCCCGGGTTCCGAGGCGTCAGGTGTGCCCAAATTCGGAGGGCGTGGCATCGTTCGTTCATCTTGCTCCTTTGGCACACACATGGCTTCTCCGTTCTCTTTTCTGGGAAGACAGTGTTGTTTCAGGGGGCGTGCTGCGGGGGCGGGGGCCGGGGTTGGGGGTGGTGGGAGCGGGTGCTTTGCTGGGATGAGGCCCTTTATCCTCACATCTTCATGTGGGAATGGGAGTCGGGGAGCTCGGTGGCCTTGCTGCCTTCAGTGGCTTCCTCTGCACAGGGGACTAGTGGCTTCTGCCTTTTGTCAGGCGTTACGGGGTTTGGGCTTCGCTTTGGTGGCCTTGGCCTTTGCCTTGGCCTGGGCCTTGGCCTTGCCCTTGGCGTTGCCGTTGCCCTTGCCTTGGTCTTGGGCTTGGCCTTGCCCTGCCCTTGAACTTGAACTTGACCTTGACCTTGAACTTGACCTTGACCTTGAACTTGCCTTGACCTTGACCTTGAACTTGAACTTGAACTTGACCTTGAACTTGACCTTGACCTTGAACTTGAACTTGACTTGAACTTAACTTGACTTGACCTTGAACTTGACTTTGAACTTGAACTTGACCTTGAACTTGAACTTGATCTTGACCTTGACATTGAACTTGAACTTGACCTTGAACTTCAACTTGAACTTGAACTTGACCTTGAACTTGACTTGACCTTGAACTTGAACTTATTTGAACTTCAACTTGAACTTGTCCTTGACCTTGAACTTCAACTTGAACTTGAACTTGACTTGACCTTGACCTTGACCTTGAACTTCACTTTGAACTTGAACTTGAGCTTGACCTTGAACTTGAACTTGAACTTGACCTTGACCTTGAACTTGAACTTGACTAACTTAAACTTCAACTTGATCTTGAGCTTGAACTTGAACTTGAACTTGACCTTGACCTTGACCTTGACCTTGAACTTGACCTTGACCTTGACCAACAACGGGAGACCTCGAGATTTGCTCAGAGCACCGGAGGTCCAGAAGCAGGGCCCTGTATCTCCCCTTCCCTTTGTGATCATTGCAAAGACATTCCTAGCTGATAGCGGGAGTGCCCCTGAAGAAGCAAGCAGTGGGAGTGTGTTTGACACGACTGTGTGCCTTCCTGGCCTCAGCTCCACAAGGGGCCTTTCCTCTCGAAGTAGGCCCCATGTCCCTTGGGGAGGGTGTCATGCCTCTTTTCTCCTCACTGCCAAAGGGTGGAGCCAAGCTCGCTCTGTCAGAGGTACAAAAACAGCAATTGAATGGATTTTCAAGCTCTTGCTAGGCTGCACCCTTTCAGGGCCCACTTTACTGAAACAGGTGCTCTGTGGCCCCTGGTTGGGTATGCAGGTTCACAAACAGGGTGAGATCCTGTCCAAGCCAAGAATTTTCCTGAAAGACCTAGGCTCACTAGAGCTCTCCTCCAGAGCAAAGGGGATAGAGGAGATGTATGGAGGAGTCTTTGCCTTTGCCTGTGAGTGTGGGGCTACTCCCTACGGCCCCAAGCTCAGGGATAACTGCCTCTAAGAAAGGAATGGCAAGAAGCGCTATTCTTGGAGGTTGGGACAGGGAGTTCGCAGCATGTGGGGAAAGAAAGACTTCTTCGGGGAAGAAGAGGCAACCACCGGGGGTGTGTTTGCAAGCCTCTATTTGGAAGGAACAGGTTTGCTTATACAACTCAAGACCTCCAGATCTGCTCCGAGGACTGAAGTTCCAGAGACAGGGCCATGTATCTCCCCTTCCCTTTGAGATCCTTGCAAAGACATTCCTAGCAGATCGTGGGAGTGCCCATGAAGAAGCAAGCAGCGGGAGTGTGCTTGACATCACTGGCTGCCTACCTGGGCTCAGCTCCTCAAGGGGCCTTTCTCTCCTGGTAGGCCCTATGTCCCCTTTGGGAGAGGGTGGTGCCCTCTTCCCTCCACACTGCCAAAGGGTGGAGGTGGAGCAAACTCGTTCTCTCCGAGGTAAAAAAAAAAAAAGACAAATTGGATGGATTTTTAAGCTCTTGCTATGCTGCACCCCTCCAGGACCCACTCGAGCAAAACAGGTGCCTGTGGCCCTAGGTCGGGTATGCAGGTTCACACACTGGGTGGGATCCCGTCAAAGCCAAGAATTTTCCTGACAGACCTAGGCTCACTAGAGCTCTCCTCCAGAGGAAAGGGGACAGAAAAGACGTGTGTGTGGAGGTGGCTCTGCCTTTCCAGGTCCCAATCTCAGGGATAACTGCCCCTAAGAAAGGAACTGCTGCTGCTGCTGCTGCTAAGTTGCTTCAGTCGTGTTCGACTCTGTGCGACGCCATAGACGGTAGCCCACTAGGCTTCCCCGTCCCTGGGATTCTCCAGGCAAGAACAGTAAGTGGGTTGCCATTGCCTTCTCCAATGCATGAAAGTGAAAATGAAAGTGCAGTCCGCTCAGTCGTGTCCGACCCTCAGCGACCCCACGGACTGCAGCCTACCAGGCTTCTCCGTCCATAGGATTTTCTGAAAGGAACTGCAAGAAGCGCTTTTCCAGGAGGCTGGGAAAGGGAGTTCGCAGGATGTGGGGAAAGAGAGCCTCCTTCGGGGAAGAATAGGCGGCCACTTGTGTTGCAAACCTCTATTTGGAAGGAACAGGTTAGCTTATACAAAGGGAGACCTCCAGATCTGCTCAGAGGACCAAAGTTGCAGAGGCAGGTCGGTGTATTTCCCTTCACTTTGCGATCCTTGCAAAGACATTCCTTGCTGATAGATGATTCAGCAAGGGCCTTTGAGACTGTTGTTTTTCTTTCCTAGGTTCAAAGATTCCTTCAGTTCCTAATATAGATATCCTAGAAATTATCTGAACATCCCGTGAAAATCTGATATGTCCTGGTCAAATGCTGTCAGTTATAATTCCAGTTATCATATTAAAGCATTTCAAGTCGCAGCAGTGACCAGATTACATTGTCAATTTCTATTTAATCAGGTTTTAACCATGTCCTCTATGGTTTCACACTGATGCCTTTGCAGAAATACTGCTACTTCAAGATATATGGAATATACTTTTTTTAAGCTTACCGATAATTGTTTGTTTGTGTTTGTCTTCTGGTAAGCTGTACCAGATGGAATTTAG
>NW_017212417.1:0-26187 GCF_001704415.2 Capra hircus
AATGACCCTGAGTTCTTCTTGAAGAATACCTTAGCATCAGAAACTATAAAACTGCTGAACTTATTAGGCATGTTAACAATAAAGTTATCTGACAGTAGGAACTGTCTACATTGATTCCATGGCAAAGACAAATGAAAGAGGTAGGAATGAGGGAAACTGAGCAAATGTGAAGACGGCAGACATCACTTGAAAACTAAATGAGGAAGATGAAATCATGTAACAGTAAGGATGTGAGAGTTGAGGAGGAAGATCATTGATAGTTGAAGACAAAGGAGAGAGTTACAGATGAAACCCCAGCTAAGAACAGGCACACAACAATTTGACTTGCCTTTATCCTGGGTAATCTTGTCCAAGAAAAGAAAAGAAAAAATCAGTTCTAAAGAAGTCAGTCTTTATATGGGAGGCGTGTTCAGAGTATAAAAGGAAAGAATGGCAAAAGATGGGATTTAAAATGCAACATAAAATGACAGAATTTTTTTTTAAGGTGCAAGGAATAGATGAAACAACTAAGAATATGTGAAAAAAAAACTTTGACTTACCTTTTTCCTGTGCAATCTTATCTGAGAAAAAAAGAAGAGAAACGCAGTTTAAAAAGCCAGTTGTTTTAGAGAATATAGGTGTGAAATACAAAAGGAAAGAATAGGAAAAGATGGAATGTAGGTAACAAAACAAGGACAACTTTGTTTTCTTAAAGTGCAAGTTACAGGTTAAACAACAAATAAGAACAGGCAAAGAAAATTTTGACTTGCCTTTGTCCTATACAGTCTTATCCAAGCAAAGGAAAAGAAAAAAAAAAAGCAATTCAAAAGATGCTGATCGTCACAGGGGAAGTGTGTGGTAAAGTAAAAGAAGGGAAGAATGAGAAAAGATGGAAGTTAGGTTACAGAAAATGACAGAACTTTTTTAAGGTGCAAAGAACAGATGAAACAACAGTTAAGAACATGCAAATACATTTGTTTGACTCACCTTTTTCCTGTTTAATCTTGTCTGAAGAAAAAAGAAGAAAAATATATTTTGTCAAAACGCAGCCCAATCTCCAAAAAAAAAGGGGGGGGCAGCAATTTGAACCCTACTATAGCTGATTCCATAGGTCAAATTAAACACTATTTTGGGAGTTGGAAAGGGGAAGCGTCTGCAGTCAGGGGCATTGTTGTATTACATTCCCCCACCTCCATCTCCAACTCCTGGAGCAAACTTAGCAAAGACAGATAGCGACTCAACGAGAGGACGTAGAATAGGACTGCTGGGACAAAAAATGTCCATCGTTCATCATTCAGTGGACCTTCTTTGTCAGGGTACAGTTTAAAAAGCAGGATGATGTGAAGTGTTTGTTGACTGGTGAGCCTTTGGAGGCTTTCCAGGTAGCTCAGTTATTTGCCTGCCATGCAGGAGACCACCTGTGATGCAGGAGTTCAGGTTAAATCCCAGGTTTGGGAAGGTCCCCTGGAGAAGGACATGGCACCCCACTCCAATATTCTTGCCTGAAGAATCCCATGGACAGAGGAGCTGGCAGTTATAGTCCAAGGGGGTTTGCAAAGAATCAGAGATGACTGAAGTGACTTAGCACACATGCAAACAAAGAAAGGAATGCTTGGGACTAGGATCAATATCAGTGGAAGATTTAGACTCAAGACTACATTGACAAAGAAGGACATCAAAACGGACTCATCTTTCACAGGACAAAAGATAGTGAAAATTGCCAAACAAGTAATCGCTCCAAGGTTTGGGGAAAAAATATCAGTTGGCATAAATGTTGGTCCTGATCTTTGACATTTCTGACAGTGCCCCAAAGATTTGGTGTCTCTAGAAATACATATAAGGGTATAACCCAGGTGGCTATTAGTCAAATGCCCTTCATCTCACCACGTCTTAGTGAAACTGTGGGAAGTCTCCGAAGAAAAAACAAGCCAGTGTTTCTGAGGGGAGAGTGGGGTGGAGTACAAAGAGAAAGAATGGGATGTGGGAAACAGAAAATGACAGAGACTTAATGAAGAGAAGTCCAGCACAACATTTGGAGAGAAACGTGTATACACCCAGGAGAAGATCAAGCCCATACATGACATACCAATAAAAAGGCAAGAGCATATTATAGTCACCTCAAAAAAGAGTCTTTCAAAAAAGGCATTTTGGAGGAGGGAGTTGTTAGAAAATTTACCGAGATTGTGCTGCAGCACTCTGAAAAAGAAAATGGAAGCATCCATGTAAATATATTGTGAGGGAATCGTGAAGAAAATCCAGTGTGTTCAAAACCATTTGTATCTAACATGAAGCAAATCAAGATGCAGATAAAATATCAGATCAGTGTTTGCCAATAAACACACACAATCATAGAGACACTAGCTGAGAGCTCACACTTATCCAGAGAACAGTCTGCAGCAGTGCACACAGAAATAAAGAAGAGAATTTACTGACTGAGAAATATCTCAGGAATAGCATAGAAGATGACTCGTTTTAAGTGTTATTATTTCCTTTTGACATTACTGAGACTTTTAGTGTTTGACTTGCTAGCTTTAGAAGGCATTGGATACCCTATCTTGAAAGAAAGAGAACTGTGGTATTAATGCCAGTAGGAAGCGTTCTAAAGCAAATGACCTGAGTTCTTCTTGAAGAATACCTTAGCATCAGAAACTATAAAACTGCTGAACTTATTAGGCATGTTAACAATAAAGTCTATCTGACAGTACGGAACTGTCTACATTGATTCCATGGCAAAGACAAATGAAAGAGGTAGGAATGAGGGAAACTGAGCAACATGTGAAGACGGCAGACATCACTTGGAAAACTAAATGAGGAAGATGAAATCATGTAACAGTAAGGATGTGAGAGTTGAGGAGGAAGATCATTGATAGTTGAAGACAAAGGAGAGAGTTACAGATGAAACCCCAGCTAAGAACAGGCACACAACAATTTGACTTGCCTTTTTCCTGGGTAATCTTGTCCAAGAAAAGAAAAGAAAAAATCAGTTCTAAAGAAGTCAGTCTTTATATGGGAGGCGTGTTCAGAGTATAAAAGGAAAGAATGGCAAAAGATGGGATTTAAAATGCAACATAAAATGACAGAATTTTTTTTAAGGTGCAAGGAATAGATCAAACAACCAAGAATATGTGAAAAAAAAACTTTGACTTACCTTTTTCCTGTGCAATCTTATCTGAGAAAAAAAAGAAGAGAAACGCAGTTTAAAAAGCCAGTTGTTTTAGAGAATATAGGTGTGAAATACAAAAGGAAAGAATAGGAAAAGATGGAATGTAGGTAACAAAACAAGGACAATTTTGTTTTCTTAAAGTGCAAGTTACAGGTTAAACAACAAATAAGAACAGGCAAAGAAAATTTTGACTTGCCTTTGTCCTATACAGTCTTATCCAAGCAAAGGAAAAGAAAAAAAAAGCAATTCAAAAGATGCTGATCTTCAGAGGGGAAGTGTGTGGTAAAGTAAAAGAAGGGAAGAATGAGAAAAGATGGAAGTTAGGTTACAGAAAATGACAGAACTTTTTTAAGGTGCAAAGAACAGATGAAACAACAGTTAAGAACATGCAAATACATTTGTTTGACTCACCTTTTTCCTGTTTAATCTTGTCTGAAGAAAAAAGAAGAAAAATATATTTTGTCAAAACGCAGCCCAATCTCCAAAAAAAAAAAAAAAGGGGGGGGGCAGCAATTTGAACCCTTCTATAGCTGATTCCATAGGTCAAATTAAACACTATTTTGGGAGTTGGAAAGGGGAAGCGTCTGCAGTCAGGGGCATTGTTGTATTACATCCCCCCACCCCCATCTCCAACTCCTGGAGCAAACTTAGCAAAGACAGATAGCGACTCAACGAGAGGACGTAGAATAGGACTGCTGGGACAAAAAATGTCCATCGTTCATCATTCAGTGGACCTTCTTTGTCAGGGTACAGTTTAAAAAGCAGGATGATGTGAAGTGTTTGTTGACTGGTGAGCCTTTGGAGGCTTTCCTGGTAGCTCAGTTATTTGCCTGCCATGCAGGAGACCACCTGTGATGCAGGAGTTCAGGTTAAATCCCAGGTTTGGGAAGGTCCCCTGGAGAAGGACATGGCACCCACTCCAATATTCTTGCCTGAAGAATCCCATGGACAGAAGAGCTGGCAGGTTATAGTCCAAGGGGGTTGCAAAGAATCAGAGATGACTGAAGTGACTTAGCACACATGCAAACAAGAAAGGAATGCTTGGGACTAGGATCAATATCAGTGGAAGATTTAGACTCAAGACTACATTTGACCAAAGAAGGACATCAAAACGGACTCATCTTTCACAGGACAAAAGATAGTGAAAATTGCCAAACAAGTAATCGCTCCAGGTTTGGGGAAAAAATATCAGAGAAGTCCAGCACAACATTTGGAGAGAAACGTGTATACACCCAGGAGAAGATCAAGCCCATACACGACATACCAATAAAAAGGCAGAGCATATTATAGTCACTCAAAAAAGAGTCTTTCAAAAAGGCATTTTGGAGGAGGGAGTTGTCAGAAAATTTACCGAGATTGTGCTGCAGCACTTCTGAAAAAGAAAATGGAAGCATCCATGTAAATATATTGTGAGGGAATCATGAAGAAAATCCAGTGTGTTCAAAACCATTTGTATCTAACATGAAGCAAATCAAGATGCAGATAAATATCAGATCAGTGTTTGCCAATAAACACACACGTTCATAGAGACACTAGCTGAGAGCTCACGCTTATCCAGAGAACAGTCTGCAGCAGTGCACACAGAAATAAAGAAGAGAATTTACTGACTGAGAAATATCTCAGGAATAGCATAGAAGATGACTCGTTTTAAGTGTTATTATTTCCTTTTGACATTACTGAGACTTTTAGTGTTTGACTTGCTAGCTTTAGAAGGCATTGGATACCCTATCTTGAAAGAAAGAGAACTGTGGTATTAATGCCAGTAGGAAGCGTTCTAAAGCAAATGACCTGAGTTCTTCTTGAAGAATACCTTAGCATCAGAGACTCTAACACTGCTGAACTTATTAGGCATGTTAACAATAAAGTCTATCTGACAGTACGGAACTGTCTACATTGATTCCATGGCAAAGACAAATGAAAGAGGTAGGAATGAGGGAAACTGAGCAACATGTGAAGACGGCAGACATCACTTGGAAAACTAAATGAGGAAGATGAAATCATGTAACAGTAAGGATGTGAGAGTTGAGGAGGAAGATCATTGATAGTTGAAGACAAAGGAGAGAGTTACAGATGAAACCCCAGCTAAGAACAGGCACACAGTAATTTGATTTGCCTTTTTCCTGGGCAATCTTGTCTGAGAAAAGAAAAGAAAAAATCAATTCTAATGAAGCTGATCTTTATAGGGAGCATGTTCAGAGTATAAAAGTAAAGAATGGCAAAAGATGGGAGTTAAAATGTAACATAAAGTAACAAAAAATTTTTTAAGGTGCAAGGAGTAGATGAAATAACTACGAATATGTGAAAAACAACTTTGACTTACCTTTTTCCTCTGCAATTTTATCTGAGGGAAAGAAATGGAAAAGAAAAGCAGTTAAAAGAAGCCAGTGTTTCAGGGGAAGATTGGTGTGAAGTACCGAAGAAAAGAATAGGGACAGATGGAATTTAGGTAAAAGAAAAAACGACAACATTTTCTTCAAGTGCAAATTCCATTTTAAATAGCAAAAAAGAAGAGGCAAAAAACCTTTGACTTGCCTTTTTCCTGTGCAGTCTTATCTGAGAGGAGAAAAAATGAAAAAACAAATTAAAAGGGGCTGATCGTTACAGGGGAAGTGTGTGGTAAAGTAACAGAAGGAACGAATGGGAAAAGATGGAAGTTAGGTTTCAGAAAATGAGAGAACTTTGTCTTAAAGTGCAAATAAACGATGAAACAATAATTAAGAACATGCAAAAACTTTTTTTCACTTGCCTTTTTCTGGTTTAATCTTATCTGAGTAAGATAAGCGGGAAGAAAATATTTATGAATAACAAGAAGAGGGGAAATAAATTTCATCAAAATGCTGGCCCATTGTCAAAACAAGAGGGCAGATATCTGAAACCCTTCTATAGTTTACTCCATAGGTCAAATGAACCACTACTGTGGAACTGGAAAGGTGATGCTCCACAGGACATCCTGCATTCAGGGCATTGTTGTATTACATGCCACCACCCCCATGTCAACTCCTGGAGCAAATATAGCAAAGACACATAATGAATCAATGAGAGGATGTGGACTAGGACTGCTAGGACAAACAATATCCATCATTCATCGCTCAGTGGACCTTCATTTTATCAGGGTGCAGTGCAAACAGGCACCGTCATGTGAAGTGTTTGTTTACTGGTGAGCCTTTGGAGGCTTGCCTGGTAGCTCAGTTATTTGCCTGCCGTGCAGGAGACCGCCAGTGATGCCGGAGATCCAGGATCCTTCCCTGGTTTGGGAAGATCCCCTGGACAAGGAAATGGCAACCCACTCCAGTATTCTTGCCTGGAGAATCCCATGGACAGAGGAGCTGGCAGGTTATAGTCCAAGGGGTTGCAAAGAATCAGAGATGACTGAAGTGACTTGGCACACATGCAAACAAGAAAGGAATGCTTGGGACTAGGATCAATATCAGCAGAAGATTTAGACTCAAGACTACATTTGACCAAAGAAGGACATCAAAACGGACTCATCTTTCACAGGACAAAAGATAGTGAAAATTGCCAAACAAGTAATCGCTCCAGGTTTGGGGAAAAAATATCAGTTGCATAAATGTTGGTCCTGATCTTTGACATTTCTGACAGTGCCCCAAAGATTTGGTGTCTCTAGAAATACATATAAGGTATAACCCAGGTGGCTATTAGTCAAATGCCCTTCATCTCACCACGTCTTAGTGAAACTGTGGGAAGTCTCCGAAGAAAAAACAAGCCAGTGTTTCTGAGGGGAGAGTGGGGTGGAGTACAAAGAGAAAGAATGGGATGTGGGAAACAGAAAATGACAGAACTTAATGAAGAGAAGTCCAGCACAACATTTGGAGAGAAACGTGTATACACCCAGGAGAAGATCAAGCCCATACATGACATACCAATAAAAAGGCAGAGCATATTATAGTCACTCAAAAAAGAGTCTTTCAAAAAGGCATTTTGGAGGAGGGAGTTGTCAGAAAATTTACCGAGATTGTGCTGCAGCACTTCTGAAAAAGAAAATGGAAGCATCCATGTAAATATATTGTGAGGGAATCGTGAAGAAAATCCAGTGTGTTCAAAACCATTTGTATTTAACATGAAACAAATCAAGATGCAGATAAATATTAGAACATTGTTTGCAATAAACACACACAAACATAGAGACACTAGCTGAGAGCTCACGCTTATCCAGAGAACAGTCTGCAGCAGTGCACACAGAAATAAAGAAGAGAATTTACTGAGTGAGAAATATCTTAGGAATACCATATATGATGACTGCGTTTTAAGTGTTATTATTTCCTTTTGACATTACTGAGACTTTTAGTATTTGACTTGCTAGCTTCAGAAGGCATTGGATACCCTATCTTGAAAGAAAGAGAACTGCGGTATTAATGCCAGTAGGAAGAGTTCTAAAGCAAATGACCTGAGTTCTTCTTGAAGAATACCTTAGCTTCAGAGACTCTAACACTGCTGAACTTATTAGGTAGGTTAATAATAAAGTCTATCTGATGGTACGGAACTGTCTACATCGATTCCTTGGTACAGAATAATGAAAGAGGTAGCAATGGGGAAATTGAGCAACATGTGAAGATGGCAGACATCACTTGGAAAACTAAGTGAGTAAGGTGAAATCATGTAATAGTAGGGATGTGAGAGCTGAGGAGGATGATCATTGATAGTTGAAGACAAAGGAGCGAGTTACAGATGAAACCCCAACTAAGAACAGGCACACAGTAATTTGATTTGCCTTTTTCCTGGGCAATCTTGTCTGAGAAAAGAAAAGAAAAAATCAATTCTAATGAAGCTGATCTTTATAGGGAGCATGTTCAGAGTATAAAAGTAAAGAATGGCAAAAGATGGGAGTTAAAATGTAACATAAAGTAACAAAAAATTTTTTAAGGTGCAAGGAGTAGATGAAATAACTACGAATATGTGAAAAACAACTTTGACTTACCTTTTTCCTCTGCAATTTTATCTGAGGGAAAGAAATGGAAAAGAAAAGCAGTTAAAAGAAGCCAGTGTTTCAGGGGAAGATTGGTGTGAAGTACCGAAGAAAAGAATAGGGACAGATGGAATTTAGGTAAAAGAAAAAACGACAACATTTTCTTCAAGTGCAAATTCCATTTTAAATAGCAAAAAAGAAGAGGCAAAAAACCTTTGACTTGCCTTTTTCCTGTGCAGTCTTATCTGAGAGGAGAAAAAATGAAAAAACAAATTAAAAGGGGCTGATCGTTACAGGGGAAGTGTGTGGTAAAGTAACAGAAGGAACGAATGGGAAAAGATGGAAGTTAGGTTTCAGAAAATGAGAGAACGTTGTCTTAAAGTGCAAATAAACGATGAAACAATAATTAAGAACATGCAAAAACTTTTTTTCACTTGCCTTTTTCTGGTTTAATCTTATCTGAGTAAGATAAGCGGGAAGAAAATATTTATGAATAACAAGAAGAGGGGAAATAAATTTCATCAAAATGCTGGCCCATTGTCAAAACAAGAGGGCAGATATCTGAAACCCTTCTATAGTTTACTCCATAGGTCAAATGAACCACTACTGTGGAACTGGAAAGGTGATGCTCCACAGGACATCCTGCATTCAGGGCATTGTTGTATTACATGCCACCACCCCCATGTCAACTCCTGGAGCAAATATAGCAAAGACACATAATGAATCAATGAGAGGATGTGGACTAGGACTGCTAGGACAAACAATATCCATCATTCATCGCTCAGTGGACCTTCATTTTATCAGGGTGCAGTGCAAACAGGCACCGTCATGTGAAGTGTTTGTTTACTGGTGAGCCTTTGGAGGCTTGCCTGGTAGCTCAGTTATTTGCCTGCCGTGCAGGAGACCGCCAGTGATGCCGGAGATCCAGGATCCTTCCCTGGTTTGGGAAGATCCCCTGGACAAGGAAATGGCAACCCACTCCAGTATTCTTGCCTGGAGAATCCCATGGACAGAGGAGCTGGCAGGTTATAGTCCAAGGGGGTTGCAAAGAATCAGAGATGACTGAAGTGACTTGGCACACATGCAAACAAGAAAGGAATGCTTGGGACTAGGATCAATATCAGCAGAAGATTTAGACTCAAGACTACATTTGACCAAAGAAGGACATCAAAACGGACTCATCTTTCACAGGACAAAAGATAGTGAAAATTGCCAAACAAGTAATCGCTCCAGGTTTGGGGAAAAAATATCAGTTGCATAAATGTTGGTCCTGATCTTTGACATTTCTGACAGTGCCCCAAAGATTTGGTGTCTCTAGAAATACATATAAGGTATAACCCAGGTGGCTATTAGTCAAATGCCCTTCATCTCACCACGTCTTAGTGAAACTGTGGGAAGTCTCCGAAGAAAAAACAAGCCAGTGTTTCTGAGGGGAGAGTGGGGTGGAGTACAAAGAGAAAGAATGGGATGTGGGAAACAGAAAATGACAGAACTTAATGAAGAGAAGTCCAGCACAACATTTGGAGAGAAACGTGTATACACCCAGGAGAAGATCAAGCCCATACATGACATACCAATAAAAAGGCAGAGCATATTATAGTCACTCAAAAAAGAGTCTTTCAAAAAGGCATTTTGGAGGAGGGAGTTGTTAGAAAATTTACCGAGATTGTGCTGCAGCACTTCTGAAAAAGAAAATGGAAGCATCCATGTAAATATATTGTGAGGGAATCGTGAAGAAAATCCAGTGTGTTCAAAACCATTTGTATTTAACATGAAACAAATCAAGATGCAGATAAATATTAGAACATTGTTTGCAATAAACACACACAAACATAGAGACACTAGCTGAGAGCTCACGCTTATCCAGAGAACAGTCTGCAGCAGTGCACACAGAAATAAAGAAGAGAATTTACTGAGTGAGAAATATCTTAGGAATACCATATATGATGACTGCGTTTTAAGTGTTATTATTTCCTTTTGACATTACTGAGACTTTTAGTATTTGACTTGCTAGCTTCAGAAGGCATTGGATACCCTATCTTGAAAGAAAGAGAACTGCGGTATTAATGCCAGTAGGAAGAGTTCTAAAGCAAATGACCTGAGTTCTTCTTGAAGAATACCTTAGCTTCAGAGACTCTAACACTGCTGAACTTATTAGGTAGGTTAATAATAAAGTCTATCTGATGGTACGGAACTGTCTACATCGATTCCTTGGTACAGAATAATGAAAGAGGTAGCAATGGGGAAATTGAGCAACATGTGAAGATGGCAGACATCACTTGGAAAACTAAGTGAGTAAGGTGAAATCATGTAATAGTAGGGATGTGAGAGCTGAGGAGGATGATCATTGATAGTTGAAGACAAAGGAGCGAGTTACAGATGAAACCCCAACTAAGAACAGGCACACAGTAATTTGATTTGCCTTTTTCCTGGGCAATCTTGTCTGAGAAAAGAAAAGAAAAAATCAATTCTAATGAAGCTGATCTTTATAGGGAGCATGTTCAGAGTATAAAAGTAAAGAATGGCAAAAGATGGGAGTTAAAATGTAACATAAAGTAACAAAAAATTTTTTAAGGTGCAAGGAGTAGATGAAATAACTACGAATATGTGAAAAACAACTTTGACTTACCTTTTTCCTCTGCAATTTTATCTGAGGGAAAGAAATGGAAAAGAAAAGCAGTTAAAAGAAGCCAGTGTTTCAGGGGAAGATTGGTGTGAAGTACCGAAGAAAAGAATAGGGACAGATGGAATTTAGGTAAAAGAAAAAACGACAACATTTTCTTCAAGTGCAAATTCCATTTTAAATAGCAAAAAAGAAGAGGCAAAAAACCTTTGACTTGCCTTTTTCCTGTGCAGTCTTATCTGAGAGGAGAAAAAATGAAAAAACAAATTAAAAGGGGCTGATCGTTACAGGGGAAGTGTGTGGTAAAGTAACAGAAGGAACGAATGGGAAAAGATGGAAGTTAGGTTTCAGAAAATGAGAGAACGTTGTCTTAAAGTGCAAATAAACGATGAAACAATAATTAAGAACATGCAAAAACTTTTTTTCACTTGCCTTTTTCTGGTTTAATCTTATCTGAGTAAGATAAGCGGGAAGAAAATATTTATGAATAACAAGAAGAGGGGAAATAAATTTCATCAAAATGCTGGCCCATTGTCAAAACAAGAGGGCAGATATCTGAAACCCTTCTATAGTTTACTCCATAGGTCAAATGAACCACTACTGTGGAACTGGAAAGGTGATGCTCCACAGGACATCCTGCATTCAGGGCATTGTTGTATTACATGCCACCACCCCCATGTCAACTCCTGGAGCAAATATAGCAAAGACACATAATGAATCAATGAGAGGATGTGGACTAGGACTGCTAGGACAAACAATATCCATCATTCATCGCTCAGTGGACCTTCATTTTATCAGGGTGCAGTGCAAACAGGCACCGTCATGTGAAGTGTTTGTTTACTGGTGAGCCTTTGGAGGCTTGCCTGGTAGCTCAGTTATTTGCCTGCCGTGCAGGAGACCGCCAGTGATGCCGGAGATCCAGGATCCTTCCCTGGTTTGGGAAGATCCCCTGGACAAGGAAATGGCAACCCACTCCAGTATTCTTGCCTGGAGAATCCCATGGACAGAGGAGCTGGCAGGTTATAGTCCAAGGGGGTTGCAAAGAATCAGAGATGACTGAAGTGACTTGGCACACATGCAAACAAGAAAGGAATGCTTGGGACTAGGATCAATATCAGCAGAAGATTTAGACTCAAGACTACATTTGACCAAAGAAGGACATCAAAAACGGACTCATCTTTCACAGGACAAAAGATAGTGAAAATTGCCAAACAAGTAATCGCTCCAGGTTTGGGGAAAAAATATCAGTTGCATAAATGTTGGTCCTGATCTTTGACATTTCTGACAGTGCCCCAAAGATTTGGTGTCTCTAGAAATACATATAAGGTATAACCCAGGTGGCTATTAGTCAAATGCCCTTCATCTCACCACGTCTTAGTGAAACTGTGGGAAGTCTCCGAAGAAAAAACAAGCCAGTGTTTCTGAGGGGAGAGTGGGGTGGAGTACAAAGAGAAAGAATGGGATGTGGGAAACAGAAAATGACAGAACTTAATGAAGAGAAGTCCAGCACAACATTTGGAGAGAAACGTGTATACACCCAGGAGAAGATCAAGCCCATACATGACATACCAATAAAAAGGCAGAGCATATTATAGTCACTCAAAAAAGAGTCTTTCAAAAAGGCATTTTGGAGGAGGGAGTTGTCAGAAAATTTACCGAGATTGTGCTGCAGCACTTCTGAAAAAGAAAATGGAAGCATCCATGTAAATATATTGTGAGGGAATCGTGAAGAAAATCCAGTGTGTTCAAAACCATTTGTATTTAACATGAAACAAATCAAGATGCAGATAAATATTAGAACATTGTTTGCAATAA
This sequence comes from Capra hircus, assembly GCF_001704415.2. Classification (NCBI taxonomy): domain Eukaryota; kingdom Metazoa; phylum Chordata; class Mammalia; order Artiodactyla; family Bovidae; genus Capra; species Capra hircus. Next base: position 12,505 of record NW_017212417.1, read on the forward strand.
ACACACACAAACATAGAGACACTAGCTGAGAGCTCACGCTTATCCAGAGAACAGTCTGCAGCAGTGCACACAGAAATAAAGAAGAGAATTTACTGAGTGAGAAATATCTTAGGAATACCATATATGATGACTGCGTTTTAAGTGTTATTATTTCCTTTTGACATTACTGAGACTTTTAGTATTTGACTTGCTAGCTTCAGAAGGCATTGGATACCCTATCTTGAAAGAAAGAGAACTGCGGTATTAATGCCAGTAGGAAGAGTTCTAAAGCAAATGACCTGAGTTCTTCTTGAAGAATACCTTAGCTTCAGAGACTCTAACACTGCTGAACTTATTAGGTAGGTTAATAATAAAGTCTATCTGATGGTACGGAACTGTCTACATCGATTCCTTGGTACAGAATAATGAAAGAGGTAGCAATGGGGAAATTGAGCAACATGTGAAGATGGCAGACATCACTTGGAAAACTAAGTGAGTAAGGTGAAATCATGTAATAGTAGGGATGTGAGAGCTGAGGAGGATGATCATTGATAGTTGAAGACAAAGGAGCGAGTTACAGATGAAACCCCAACTAAGAACAGGCACACAGTAATTTGATTTGCCTTTTTCCTGGGCAATCTTGTCTGAGAAAAGAAAAGAAAAAATCAATTCTAATGAAGCTGATCTTTATAGGGAGCATGTTCAGAGTATAAAAGTAAAGAATGGCAAAAGATGGGAGTTAAAATGTAACATAAAGTAACAAAAAATTTTTTAAGGTGCAAGGAGTAGATGAAATAACTACGAATATGTGAAAAACAACTTTGACTTACCTTTTTCCTCTGCAATTTTATCTGAGGGAAAGAAATGGAAAAGAAAAGCAGTTAAAAGAAGCCAGTGTTTCAGGGGAAGATTGGTGTGAAGTACCGAAGAAAAGAATAGGGACAGATGGAATTTAGGTAAAAGAAAAAACGACAACATTTTCTTCAAGTGCAAATTCCATTTTAAATAGCAAAAAAGAAGAGGCAAAAAACCTTTGACTTGCCTTTTTCCTGTGCAGTCTTATCTGAGAGGAGAAAAAATGAAAAAACAAATTAAAAGGGGCTGATCGTTACAGGGGAAGTGTGTGGTAAAGTAACAGAAGGAACGAATGGGAAAAGATGGAAGTTAGGTTTCAGAAAATGAGAGAACGTTGTCTTAAAGTGCAAATAAACGATGAAACAATAATTAAGAACATGCAAAAACTTTTTTTCACTTGCCTTTTTCTGGTTTAATCTTATCTGAGTAAGATAAGCGGGAAGAAAATATTTATGAATAACAAGAAGAGGGGAAATAAATTTCATCAAAATGCTGGCCCATTGTCAAAACAAGAGGGCAGATATCTGAAACCCTTCTATAGTTTACTCCATAGGTCAAATGAACCACTACTGTGGAACTGGAAAGGTGATGCTCCACAGGACATCCTGCATTCAGGGCATTGTTGTATTACATGCCACCACCCCCATGTCAACTCCTGGAGCAAATATAGCAAAGACACATAATGAATCAATGAGAGGATGTGGACTAGGACTGCTAGGACAAACAATATCCATCATTCATCGCTCAGTGGACCTTCATTTTATCAGGGTGCAGTGCAAACAGGCACCGTCATGTGAAGTGTTTGTTTACTGGTGAGCCTTTGGAGGCTTGCCTGGTAGCTCAGTTATTTGCCTGCCGTGCAGGAGACCGCCAGTGATGCCGGAGATCCAGGATCCTTCCCTGGTTTGGGAAGATCCCCTGGACAAGGAAATGGCAACCCACTCCAGTATTCTTGCCTGGAGAATCCCATGGACAGAGGAGCTGGCAGGTTATAGTCCAAGGGGGTTGCAAAGAATCAGAGATGACTGAAGTGACTTGGCACACATGCAAACAAGAAAGGAATGCTTGGGACTAGGATCAATATCAGCAGAAGATTTAGACTCAAGACTACATTTGACCAAAGAAGGACATCAAAACGGACTCATCTTTCACAGGACAAAAGATAGTGAAAATTGCCAAACAAGTAATCGCTCCAGGTTTGGGGAAAAAATATCAGTTGCATAAATGTTGGTCCTGATCTTTGACATTTCTGACAGTGCCCCAAAGATTTGGTGTCTCTAGAAATACATATAAGGTATAACCCAGGTGGCTATTAGTCAAATGCCCTTCATCTCACCACGTCTTAGTGAAACTGTGGGAAGTCTCCGAAGAAAAAACAAGCCAGTGTTTCTGAGGGGAGAGTGGGGTGGAGTACAAAGAGAAAGAATGGGATGTGGGAAACAGAAAATGACAGAACTTAATGAAGAGAAGTCCAGCACAACATTTGGAGAGAAACGTGTATACACCCAGGAGAAGATCAAGCCCATACATGACATACCAATAAAAAGGCAGAGCATATTATAGTCACTCAAAAAAGAGTCTTTCAAAAAGGCATTTTGGAGGAGGGAGTTGTCAGAAAATTTACCGAGATTGTGCTGCAGCACTTCTGAAAAAGAAAATGGAAGCATCCATGTAAATATATTGTGAGGGAATCGTGAAGAAAATCCAGTGTGTTCAAAACCATTTGTATTTAACATGAAACAAATCAAGATGCAGATAAATATTAGAACATTGTTTGCAATAAACACACACAAACATAGAGACACTAGCTGAGAGCTCACGCTTATCCAGAGAACAGTCTGCAGCAGTGCACACAGAAATAAAGAAGAGAATTTACTGAGTGAGAAATATCTTAGGAATACCATATATGATGACTGCGTTTTAAGTGTTATTATTTCCTTTTGACATTACTGAGACTTTTAGTATTTGACTTGCTAGCTTCAGAAGGCATTGGATACCCTATCTTGAAAGAAAGAGAACTGCGGTATTAATGCCAGTAGGAAGAGTTCTAAAGCAAATGACCTGAGTTCTTCTTGAAGAATACCTTAGCTTCAGAGACTCTAACACTGCTGAACTTATTAGGTAGGTTAATAATAAAGTCTATCTGATGGTACGGAACTGTCTACATCGATTCCTTGGTACAGAATAATGAAAGAGGTAGCAATGGGGAAATTGAGCAACATGTGAAGATGGCAGACATCACTTGGAAAACTAAGTGAGTAAGGTGAAATCATGTAATAGTAGGGATGTGAGAGCTGAGGAGGATGATCATTGATAGTTGAAGACAAAGGAGCGAGTTACAGATGAAACCCCAACTAAGAACAGGCACACAGTAATTTGATTTGCCTTTTTCCTGGGCAATCTTGTCTGAGAAAAGAAAAGAAAAAATCAATTCTAATGAAGCTGATCTTTATAGGGAGCATGTTCAGAGTATAAAAGTAAAGAATGGCAAAAGATGGGAGTTAAAATGTAACATAAAGTAACAAAAAAATTTTTAAGGTGCAAGGAGTAGATGAAATAACTACGAATATGTGAAAAACAACTTTGACTTACCTTTTTCCTCTGCAATTTTATCTGAGGGAAAGAAATGGAAAAGAAAAGCAGTTAAAAGAAGCCAGTGTTTCAGGGGAAGATTGGTGTGAAGTACCGAAGAAAAGAATAGGGACAGATGGAATTTAGGTAAAAGAAAAAACGACAACATTTTCTTCAAGTGCAAATTCCATTTTAAATAGCAAAAAAGAAGAGGCAAAAAACCTTTGACTTGCCTTTTTCCTGTGCAGTCTTATCTGAGAGGAGAAAAAATGAAAAAACAAATTAAAAGGGGCTGATCGTTACAGGGGAAGTGTGTGGTAAAGTAACAGAAGGAACGAATGGGAAAAGATGGAAGTTAGGTTTCAGAAAATGAGAGAACGTTGTCTTAAAGTGCAAATAAACGATGAAACAATAATTAAGAACATGCAAAAACTTTTTTTCACTTGCCTTTTTCTGGTTTAATCTTATCTGAGTAAGATAAGCGGGAAGAAAATATTTATGAATAACAAGAAGAGGGGAAATAAATTTCATCAAAATGCTGGCCCATTGTCAAAACAAGAGGGCAGATATCTGAAACCCTTCTATAGTTTACTCCATAGGTCAAATGAACCACTACTGTGGAACTGGAAAGGTGATGCTCCACAGGACATCCTGCATTCAGGGCATTGTTGTATTACATGCCACCACCCCCATGTCAACTCCTGGAGCAAATATAGCAAAGACACATAATGAATCAATGAGAGGATGTGGACTAGGACTGCTAGGACAAACAATATCCATCATTCATCGCTCAGTGGACCTTCATTTTATCAGGGTGCAGTGCAAACAGGCACCGTCATGTGAAGTGTTTGTTTACTGGTGAGCCTTTGGAGGCTTGCCTGGTAGCTCAGTTATTTGCCTGCCGTGCAGGAGACCGCCAGTGATGCCGGAGATCCAGGATCCTTCCCTGGTTTGGGAAGATCCCCTGGACAAGGAAATGGCAACCCACTCCAGTATTCTTGCCTGGAGAATCCCATGGACAGAGGAGCTGGCAGGTTATAGTCCAAGGGGGTTGCAAAGAATCAGAGATGACTGAAGTGACTTGGCACACATGCAAACAAGAAAGGAATGCTTGGGACTAGGATCAATATCAGCAGAAGATTTAGACTCAAGACTACATTTGACCAAAGAAGGACATCAAAACGGACTCATCTTTCACAGGACAAAAGATAGTGAAAATTGCCAAACAAGTAATCGCTCCAGGTTTGGGGAAAAAATATCAGTTGCATAAATGTTGGTCCTGATCTTTGACATTTCTGACAGTGCCCCAAAGATTTGGTGTCTCTAGAAATACATATAAGGTATAACCCAGGTGGCTATTAGTCAAATGCCCTTCATCTCACCACGTCTTAGTGAAACTGTGGGAAGTCTCCGAAGAAAAAACAAGCCAGTGTTTCTGAGGGGAGAGTGGGGTGGAGTACAAAGAGAAAGAATGGGATGTGGGAAACAGAAAATGACAGAACTTAATGAAGAGAAGTCCAGCACAACATTTGGAGAGAAACGTGTATACACCCAGGAGAAGATCAAGCCCATACATGACATACCAATAAAAAGGCAGAGCATATTATAGTCACTCAAAAAAGAGTCTTTCAAAAAGGCATTTTGGAGGAGGGAGTTGTCAGAAAATTTACCGAGATTGTGCTGCAGCACTTCTGAAAAAGAAAATGGAAGCATCCATGTAAATATATTGTGAGGGAATCGTGAAGAAAATCCAGTGTGTTCAAAACCATTTGTATTTAACATGAAACAAATCAAGATGCAGATAAATATTAGAACATTGTTTGCAATAAACACACACAAACATAGAGACACTAGCTGAGAGCTCACGCTTATCCAGAGAACAGTCTGCAGCAGTGCACACAGAAATAAAGAAGAGAATTTACTGAGTGAGAAATATCTTAGGAATACCATATATGATGACTGCGTTTTAAGTGTTATTATTTCCTTTTGACATTACTGAGACTTTTAGTATTTGACTTGCTAGCTTCAGAAGGCATTGGATACCCTATCTTGAAAGAAAGAGAACTGCGGTATTAATGCCAGTAGGAAGAGTTCTAAAGCAAATGACCTGAGTTCTTCTTGAAGAATACCTTAGCTTCAGAGACTCTAACACTGCTGAACTTATTAGGTAGGTTAATAATAAAGTCTATCTGATGGTACGGAACTGTCTACATCGATTCCTTGGTACAGAATAATGAAAGAGGTAGCAATGGGGAAATTGAGCAACATGTGAAGATGGCAGACATCACTTGGAAAACTAAGTGAGTAAGGTGAAATCATGTAATAGTAGGGATGTGAGAGCTGAGGAGGATGATCATTGATAGTTGAAGACAAAGGAGCGAGTTACAGATGAAACCCCAACTAAGAACAGGCACACAGTAATTTGATTTGCCTTTTTCCTGGGCAATCTTGTCTGAGAAAAGAAAAGAAAAAATCAATTCTAATGAAGCTGATCTTTATAGGGAGCATGTTCAGAGTATAAAAGTAAAGAATGGCAAAAGATGGGAGTTAAAATGTAACATAAAGTAACAAAAAATTTTTTAAGGTGCAAGGAGTAGATGAAATAACTACGAATATGTGAAAAACAACTTTGACTTACCTTTTTCCTCTGCAATTTTATCTGAGGGAAAGAAATGGAAAAGAAAAGCAGTTAAAAGAAGCCAGTGTTTCAGGGGAAGATTGGTGTGAAGTACCGAAGAAAAGAATAGGGACAGATGGAATTTAGGTAAAAGAAAAAACGACAACATTTTCTTCAAGTGCAAATTCCATTTTAAATAGCAAAAAAGAAGAGGCAAAAAACCTTTGACTTGCCTTTTTCCTGTGCAGTCTTATCTGAGAGGAGAAAAAATGAAAAAACAAATTAAAAGGGGCTGATCGTTACAGGGGAAGTGTGTGGTAAAGTAACAGAAGGAACGAATGGGAAAAGATGGAAGTTAGGTTTCAGAAAATGAGAGAACGTTGTCTTAAAGTGCAAATAAACGATGAAACAATAATTAAGAACATGCAAAAACTTTTTTTCACTTGCCTTTTTCTGGTTTAATCTTATCTGAGTAAGATAAGCGGGAAGAAAATATTTATGAATAACAAGAAGAGGGGAAATAAATTTCATCAAAATGCTGGCCCATTGTCAAAACAAGAGGGCAGATATCTGAAACCCTTCTATAGTTTACTCCATAGGTCAAATGAACCACTACTGTGGAACTGGAAAGGTGATGCTCCACAGGACATCCTGCATTCAGGGCATTGTTGTATTACATGCCACCACCCCCATGTCAACTCCTGGAGCAAATATAGCAAAGACACATAATGAATCAATGAGAGGATGTGGACTAGGACTGCTAGGACAAACAATATCCATCATTCATCGCTCAGTGGACCTTCATTTTATCAGGGTGCAGTGCAAACAGGCACCGTCATGTGAAGTGTTTGTTTACTGGTGAGCCTTTGGAGGCTTGCCTGGTAGCTCAGTTATTTGCCTGCCGTGCAGGAGACCGCCAGTGATGCCGGAGATCCAGGATCCTTCCCTGGTTTGGGAAGATCCCCTGGACAAGGAAATGGCAACCCACTCCAGTATTCTTGCCTGGAGAATCCCATGGACAGAGGAGCTGGCAGGTTATAGTCCAAGGGGGTTGCAAAGAATCAGAGATGACTGAAGTGACTTGGCACACATGCAAACAAGAAAGGAATGCTTGGGACTAGGATCAATATCAGCAGAAGATTTAGACTCAAGACTACATTTGACCAAAGAAGGACATCAAAACGGACTCATCTTTCACAGGACAAAAGATAGTGAAAATTGCCAAACAAGTAATCGCTCCAGGTTTGGGGAAAAAATATCAGTTGCATAAATGTTGGTCCTGATCTTTGACATTTCTGACAGTGCCCCAAAGATTTGGTGTCTCTAGAAATACATATAAGGTATAACCCAGGTGGCTATTAGTCAAATGCCCTTCATCTCACCACGTCTTAGTGAAACTGTGGGAAGTCTCCGAAGAAAAAACAAGCCAGTGTTTCTGAGGGGAGAGTGGGGTGGAGTACAAAGAGAAAGAATGGGATGTGGGAAACAGAAAATGACAGAACTTAATGAAGAGAAGTCCAGCACAACATTTGGAGAGAAACGTGTATACACCCAGGAGAAGATCAAGCCCATACATGACATACCAATAAAAAGGCAGAGCATATTATAGTCACTCAAAAAAGAGTCTTTCAAACAGGCATTTTGGAGGAGGGAGTTGTTAGAAAATTTACCGAGATTGTGCTGCAGCACTTCTGAAAAAGAAAATGGAAGCATCCATGTAAATATATTGTGAGGGAATCGTGAAGAAAATCCAGTGTGTTCAAAACCATTTGTATCTAACATGAAGCAAATCAAGATGCAGATAAATATCAGATCAGTGTTTGCCAATAAACACACACAATCATAGAGACACTAGCTGAGAGCTCACACTTATCCAGAGAACAGTCTGCAGCAGTGCACACAGAAATAAAGAAGAGAATTTACTGACTGAGAAATATCTCAGGAATAGCATAGAAGATGACTCGTTTTAAGTGTTATTATTTCCTTTTGACATTACTGAGACTTTTAGTGTTTGACTTGCTAGCTTTAGAAGGCATTGGATACCCTATCTTGAAAGAAAGAGAACTGTGGTATTAATGCCAGTAGGAAGCGTTCTAAAGCAAATGACCTGAGTTCTTCTTGAAGAATACCTTAGCATCAGAAACTATAAAACTGCTGAACTTATTAGGCATGTTAACAATAAAGTCTATCTGACAGTACGGAACTGTCTACATTGATTCCATGGCAAAGACAAATGAAAGAGGTAGGAATGAGGGAAACTGAGCAACATGTGAAGACGGCAGACATCACTTGGAAAACTAAATGAGGAAGATGAAATCATGTAACAGTAAGGATGTGAGAGTTGAGGAGGAAGATCATTGATAGTTGAAGACAAAGGAGAGAGTTACAGATGAAACCCCAGCTAAGAACAGGCACACAACAATTTGACTTGCCTTTTTCCTGGGTAATCTTGTCCAAGAAAAGAAAAGAAAAAATCAGTTCTAAAGAAGTCAGTCTTTATATGGGAGGCGTGTTCAGAGTATAAAAGGAAAGAATGGCAAAAGATGGGATTTAAAATGCAACATAAAATGACAGAATTTTTTTTAAGGTGCAAGGAATAGATGAAACAACCAAGAATATGTGAAAAAAAAACTTTGACTTACCTTTTTCCTGTGCAATCTTATCTGAGAAAAAAAAGAAGAGAAACGCAGTTTAAAAAGCCAGTTGTTTTAGAGAATATAGGTGTGAAATACAAAAGGAAAGAATAGGAAAAGATGGAATGTAGGTAACAAAACAAGGACAATTTTGTTTTCTTAAAGTGCAAGTTACAGGTTAAACAACAAATAAGAACAGGCAAAGAAAATTTTGACTTGCCTTTGTCCTATACAGTCTTATCCAAGCAAAGGAAAAGAAAAAAAAAGCAATTCAAAAGATGCTGATCTTCACAGGGGAAGTGTGTGGTAAAGTAAAAGAAGGGAAGAATGAGAAAAGATGGAAGTTAGGTTACAGAAAATGACAGAACTTTTTTAAGGTGCAAAGAACAGATGAAACAACAGTTAAGAACATGCAAATACATTTGTTTGACTCACCTTTTTTCCTGTTTAATCTTGTCTGAAGAAAAAAGAAGAAAAATATATTTTGTCAAAACGCAGCCCAATCTCAAAAAAAAAGGGGGGGGCAGCAATTTGAACCCTACTATAGCTGATTCCATAGGTCAAATTAAACACTATTTTGGGAGTTGGAAAAGGGGGAAGCGTCTGCAGTCAGGGGCATTGTTGTATTACATCCCCCCACCCCCATCTCCAACTCCTGGAGCAAACTTAGCAAAGACAGATAGCGACTCAACGAGAGGACGTAGAATAGGACTGCTGGGACAAAAAATGTCCATCGTTCATCATACAGTGGACCTTCTTTGTCAGGGTACAGTTTAAAAAAGCAGGATGATGTGAAGTGTTTGTTGACTGGTGAGCCTTTGGAGGCTTTCCTGGTAGCTCAGTTATTTGCCTGCCATGCAGGAGACCACCTGTGATGCAGGAGTCCACCTGTGATGCAGGAGTTCAGGTTAAATCCCAGGTTTGGGAAGGTCCCCTGGAGAAGGACATGGCACCCCACTCCAATATTCTTGCCTGAAGAATCCCATGGACAGAGGAGCTGGCAGGTTATAGTCCAAGGGGGTTGCAAAAGAATCAGAGATGACTGAAGTGACTTAGCACACATGCAAACAAGAAAGGAATGCTTGGGACTAGGATCAATATCAGTGGAAGATTTAGACTCAAGACTACATTTGACCAAAGAAGGACATCAAAACGGACTCATCTTTCACAGGACAAAAGATAGTGAAAATTGCCAAACAAGTAATCGCTCCAGGTTTGGGGAAAAAATATCAGTTGCATAAATGTTGGTCCTGATCTTTGACATTTCTGACAGTGCCCCAAAAGATTTGGTGTCTCTAGAAATACATATAAGGTATAACCCAGGTGGCTATTAGTCAAATGCCCTTCATCTCACCACGTCTTAGTGAAACTGTGGGAAGTCTCCCGAAGAAAAAACAAGCCAGTGTTTCTGAGGGGAGAGTGGGGTTGGAGTACAAAGAGAAAGAATGGGATGTGGGAAACAGAAAATGACAGAACTTAATGAAGAGAAGTCCAGCACAACATTTGGAGAGAAACGTGTATACACCCAGGAGAAGATCAAGCCCATACATGACATACCAATAAAAAGGCAGAGCATATTATAGTCACTCAAAAAAGAGTCTTCAAAAGGCATTTTGGAGGAGGGAGTTGTCAGAAAATTTACCGAGATTGTGCTGCAGCACTTCTGAAAAAGAAAATGGAAGCATCCATGTAAATATATTGTGAGGGAATCGTGAAGAAAATCCAGTGTGTTTCAAAACCATTTGTATTTAACATGAAACAAATCAAGATGCAGATAAATATTAGAACATTGTTTGCAATAAACACACACAAACATAGAGACACTAGCTGAGAGCTCACGCTTATCCAGAGAACAGTTCTGCAGCAGTGCACACAGAAATAAAGAAGAGAATTTACTGAGTGAGAAATATCTTAGGAATACCATATATGATGACTGCGTTTTAAGTGTTATTATTTCCTTTTGACATTACTGAGACTTTTAGTATTTGACTTGCTAGCTTCAGAAGGCATTGGATACCCTATCTTGAAAGAAAGAGAACTGCGGTATTAATGCCAGTAGGAAGAGTTCTAAAGCAAATGACCTGAGTTCTTCTTGAAGAATACCTTAGCTTCAGAGACTCTAACACTGCTGAACTTATTAGGTAGGTTTAATAATAAAGTCTATCTGATGGTACGGAACTGTCCTACATCGATTCCTTGGTACAGAATAATGAAAGAGGTAGCAATGGGGAAATTGAGCAACATGTGAAGATGGCAGACATCACTTGGAAAACTAAGTGAGTAAGGTGAAATCATGTAATAGTAGGGATGTGAGAGCTGAGGAGGATGATCATTGATAGTTGAAGACAAAGGAGCGAGTTACAGATGAAACCCCAACTAAGAACAGGCACACAGTTAATTTGATTTGCCTTTTTTCCTGGGCAATCTTGTCTGAGAAAAGAAAAGAAAAAATCAATTCTAATGAAGCTGATCTTTATAGGGAGCATGTTCAGAGTATAAAAGTAAAGAATGGCAAAAGATGGGAGTTAAAATGTAACATAAAGTAACAAAAAATTTTTAAGGTGCAAGGAGTAGATGAAATAACTACGAATATGTGAAAAAACAACTTTGACTTACCTTTTTCCTCTGCAATTTTATCTGAGGGAAAGAAATGGAAAAGAAAAGCAGTTAAAAGAAGCCAGTGTTTCAGGGGAAGATTGGTGTGAAGTACCGAAGAAAAGAATAGGGACAGATGGAATTTAGGTAAAAGAAAAAACGACAACATTTTCTTCAAGTGCAAATTCCATTTTTAAATAGCAAAAAAGAAGAGGCAAAAAACCTTTGACTTGCCTTTTTCCTGTGCAGTCTTATCTGAGAGGAGAAAAAATGAAAAAAACAAATTAAAAGGGGCTGATCGTTACAGGGGAAAGTGTGTGGTAAAGTAACAGAAGGAACGAATGGGAAAAGATGGAAGTTAGGTTTCAGAAAATGAGAGAACTTTGTCTTAAAGTGCAAATAAACGATGAAACAATAATTAAGGAACATGCAAAAACTTTTTTTCACTTGCCTTTTTCTGGTTTAATCTTATCTGAGTAAGATAAGCGGGAAGAAAATATTTATGAATAACAAGAAGAGGGGAAATAAATTTCATCAAAATGCTGGCCCATTGTCAAAAAAAGAGGGCAGATATCTGAAACCCTTCTATAGTTTACTCCATAGGTCAAATGAACCACTACTGTGGAACTGGAAAGGTGATGCTCCACAGGACATCCTGCATTCAGGGCATTGTTGTATTACATGCCACCACCCCCATGTCAACTCCTGGAGCAAATATAGCAAAGACACATAATGAATCAATGAGAGGATGTGGACTAGGACTGCTAGGACAAACAATATCCATCATTCATCGCTCAGTGGACCTTCATTTTATCAGGGTGCAGTGCAAACAGGCACCGTCATGTGAAGTGTTTGTTTACTGGTGAGCCTTTGGAGGCTTGCCTGGTAGCTCAGTTATTTGCCTGCCGTGCAGGAGACCGCCAGTGATGCCGGAGATCCAGGATCCTTCCCTGGTTTGGGAAGATCCCCTGGACAAGGAAATGGCAACCCACTCCAGTATTCTTGCCTGGAGAATCCCATGGACAGAGGAGCTGGCAGGTTATAGTCCAAGGGGTTGCAAAGAATCAGAGATGACTGAAGTGACTTGGCACACATGCAAACAAGAAAGGAATGCTTGGGACTAGGATCAATATCAGCAGAAGATTTAGACTCAAGACTACATTTGACCAAAGAAGGACATCAAAACGGACTCATCTTTCACAGGACAAAAGATAGTGAAAATTGCCAAACAAGTAATCGCTCCAGGTTTGGGGAAAAAATATCAGTTGCATAAATGTTGTCCTGATCTTTGACATTTCTGACAGTGCTCCAAAGATTTGGTGTCTCTAGAAATACATATAAGGTATAACCCAGGTGGCTATTAGTCAAATGCCCTTCATCTCACCACGTCTTAGTGAAACTGTGGGAAGTCTCCGAAGAAAAACAAGCCAGTGTTTCTGAGGGGAGAGTGGGGTGGAGTACAAAGAGAAAGAATGGGATGTGGGAAACAGAAAATGACAGAACTGAATGAGGAGAAATCAAGCGCAACATTTGGAGAGAATGTGTATACACCCAGGGGAAGATCGAGCCCATAGATGACATTCCAACAAAAGGCAGAGCATATTAAAGTCACTCAAAAAGAGTTTTTTAAAAGACATTTTGGAGTAAAGCAGTTGTCAGAAAATTTACCTAAATGGTGCTGCAATACTTATGAAAAAGAAAATGGAAGCATCCATGTACGTATGTTGAGAGAGAAACATGAAGAAAGTCCAGTGTGCTCAAAAATTTTTAGTTAACATGAAAAAATACAGGATGCAGATTAATATGAAAACATTGTTGCAGATATACACACACAAACACAGAGACACTGGATGAGAGTTGACACTTATCCAGAGAACAGTCTGCAGCAGTGCACACAGAAATAAAAGAAGAGAATTTACTGGCTGGAAATATCTTATCATATATGATGACTACATTTTAAAAGTGGTATTATTTCCTTTTGACATTACTGAGACGTTTAGTATTTGACTTGCTAGCTTTAGATGGCATTGGCTACCCTCACTTGAGGAAAGAGAATGGTGGTATTAATGCCAATAGGAAGAGTTCTACATCAAATGACCTAAGATTTTCTTGAAGAATACCTTAGCATCAGAAAGTATAAAACTGCTGAACCTATATGTTATATTAATGATAAAGTCTATCTGCAGTGTGGAACTGTCTACATTGATTCCTTGGCCAAGACAAATGAAAGAGGTAGGAATGGGGGAAACTGAGCAACATGTGAAGATGGCAGACATCCCTTGGAAAACTTAAGTGAGTAAGATGAAATCGTGTAATAATATGAAATTAGAGTTGATGAAAAATGATCATTGATAGCTGAAGACCAAGAGCAAGTTACAGATGAAACACCTAGTAAGAAGAGATAAAAACAAAATTTGAATTGCCTTTTCCCCA